>NW_005841843.1:2848015-2849281 GCF_000455745.1 Alligator sinensis
GCCATGCTCCTTGGAAGCGGTAGTAGTGCAGGGTTCTGGAGGAGGGTGACATAGGGAATGGTGGGGCAAACTCCCCCCCACCCAGCTTCTGGGAGTTGGCAGTGATGCAGGGAGGGGGGGTTAGGATTAGCAAGCATCTCCCCCTTCACCCTTGATAGGCAATTCACTAGTTTATATATATACATACACATATATACCTTAATTATATTAATTACATAACATAAAAACATTACAAAACATGGTGGAATTTTTTTCACCTGAGTGACAGGAAGTGACAGGACATCTTCACAGAACATAAAATATTCAATAGGTTGATGTGATTATTATGTTAAATTTGCAGTGCTCTAGTCTGGTGCAGTGACTTATGGTTCAGCAACAGAACACACGAATATTCAGCTCTGCAATGTTTAAGCTGAAATGGAAAACAAATAAATTGAAGGGAAAAAATATGAATGTTAGTTTGGGTTACTTATGTACAATAGTTAGAAACTGAAATATGTATAAGTGTACAAATGAAAAGGATAAAAATTCATAGTTGTTCACTGAGAAATGTATTGTGTTTTATCCAGGTCTCCCTAAGACTCTTTTTGGTGGAAAGATGGTAGGTAATAAAACAATTACTTTAGTCCTTCTTTGTAGTATGTATTCCAAAGTCATTTTTTAGTGAGCTGTTTCATAAACTTGCTCTCATAATAATTTTGCCATTGGAGCTTGGCAGGTCTGAGAGGAAACAAAGTTGTTGCATTAAGGATTGAAATGGACTTGCTTGCAGAAAACACAACTTAAGAATTTAGCTTAGCAACTCTATAAAATACCCTGCACTATTCTACAAAACATGGCAGTTCATGGTATGATTAGCATAGCAACTATTCTCTGAACTATGTTCATTCTCCATGTGTATCCTGTTGACATGTTTCAACTCAGCTATGCATTGCTGTTGTAAAATCCTCCTATATTGTTGTAACATAGAATTTTGAAGCCTTCAGAACTAACTTAGAGGATCCTAGACAAACCCAGGACTATCTTGTGGGGCCTTTTGGCTCTGACCATAGGTGCTGACTTTTTTTTTTGCCGGTGGGTGCTTGCAGGCTCCATAGCCCCATGGAGCAGCACCTGGTGGTGGGAGGTGGGGAGAGACAATAAACCCAGGTAACCTCTCTACAGTTTACCAGCAACATTCCATCACCAGGTCACTATCTTAGTTTCATAGTTTCATAGTTTCTAGGGTCGGAAGGGACCTGGGCAGATCATCTAGTCCGACCCCCT
>NW_005841843.1:2851145-2865424 GCF_000455745.1 Alligator sinensis
GGGACTACCTTCTTTTGGGCTTGGAGGATCGTCTCCTTAAGGAGCGACCACTCCCCTTGAACACCCGGCACTCCTCCCCTCTGAGACTTCAGCACTTCTCCAACTATCCTCCTTAGCTCGTTGAAGTTCACCCTCCTAAAATCTAGGGCCACAGCCTGACTGCTTGCCTTTGCCACCTTGCGCTGAATGGCGAATTCCAGCAGGCAGTGGTCACTGTCGCCCAGGGGGTCAAGCATCCGCAACTCCCTCACCAGGTCGTTGCCCGTGGCCAACACAAAGTCCAACAAGGCATCCCCCCTGGTGGGGCTGTGCACCTCCTGGGTTAGATGAAGGTCCCGGACTCTGTCTAAGAACCTACGGGAGCACTCAGACCTGGCTGATCTCTATATGAGTTTTGTTGTATGCAAGGAGGGAAGTTCACAGTTGATTGTCATCCTTGAATCTGACAACTGGCCCATAATAGAAATATTTATGAATATTAATTGTTATAAACTGGGGGGAAAAAACATCAGCATTAAATAATACAGGTAATTTTTACACCTGGCTGTAGGTACACCAAAACTAAGGAGGAAAGTGCTTTACTCTAATATTAACATTCATATTATGCATATTATAATAATAAACCACTCCGTATCAGGTTAAAAGTACTTGCCCACAATCTATTTTAAAAATGAAAAGAAACTATTATTACTGTGGTCAGGGTGGAATATTTCCAGCTGTGGCTCAAACCCACATTTACGGACTAACATGCTATTTTCTAGAATCTAAGATAAGACACTGCCAAGGAATATGAATGACCTCTCTTCTATATGTTCAGGATGAAATGGCAAGCATTTGAGTTTAAACAACAATAGAGGTAATGGAGCTTGAAGCCAGGTAGAATGAAGAGAAAAGGTTTACATACAATTAAAAAAAGCCCTGTTTTCACAGTTTGAGCTTCTTTACAAGAACCGACGGGGTTTTTTGTTTTGTTTTGTTTCTGTACCAATTAAATTTTCATTGGAGTTGGGAATGCACATGTTTTCACTTTGTCTTTAAAAATCCTGAAATTCCCACTGAAATCTCTGGAGACTGACTATAAAAACCACTGGGGGTGAGCAGCCTAAATAGCAATTAGATGCCTAAATATCTTTGTGGCTCTTGGCCTAATATATCCTGGTAATAAGGACTATATACCAGCCTGAACAGAGGAATAGAAACTTATCACTTTATGTCAATTATTACGTTTTGTTGATCATCTGAAAGAAGACACACAGTATTTTACTATTATTCCCTAATTGAGTCAGGTCACATCTTGTGTTCTTGGGTTTGGCTCCTTCCTTCCTTCCTCCCTTCTGCTGCAAGTTAGACATGTTTAACAATTCCTTCACTTCCCAATGCCCTGAAGTTCTTTGAAGTAAAATCTCTCATATCTTGGCTATCAGGACAATGTATCTCTGTGCCATCCGAACAGCCCCTGGCTGCCAAGTTTTTGTTTGTTTTGGTCAAAGTTATGGACATTGTCCCTGGTCCTTGTTGGTCCATAAGCAGCAGTTTACAAAGCAACATGTAAAAATATTGTCACCCTTGCCTGTTCTCCTAACTCTAATGTAGAAAATGTAAATTGCTTCTATCCCCTTCTGCATTGGGCTTGATTATCCTTAGTACAAGAAATGTTCTTGCAAGCACTTGAAATGGTGCAAGTTAGAACATTTTACCCTCAGTTAAATTAGTGTCTGCAAACTAAGGGCCTTGTTGAACTTTACTTTTAGGCAGCTCCTGGAGCTCTTAATCTCTGGATTGTCCACACATTAATACTAATTTTAAGCACACCTTAGGCAACTTAAAGTTATGCCACTCCAGAGCAGGTTTATGTCTGATCCATATTACCCAGCTTGTGTTTCATTGAGGTGTGGCCACTCCCCAAAGATGAGCCACTCAAGTTGCAGTCCTCCAGCATCCCAAGATGTAGTGTCCCACCCACACCCTCCTGCTCTGTATGAACAAACTTTCCATCCCATGAGCTCTACTTCCCAGTGGGTGTTTCTGGCATAAGCCAACTCTTCCTCCTGCCCCCAGAGGTGCAACCCTTTGCAAACAGCCTGAAGACCACATGCCAGTTAGCCAGGTCACAGAACATGAACAGGTCCAGGAACAGGGTCGGGGGGAGAGGGGAAAAGGACAAGGTAGGAGGTACAATTGGACCCCCCATGAGTTGGGGTTTCCTTCCCAGGCAGGGGCAGTAGCCTCCCAAAAGCACCTTTCCTCACCACTCCCACCTCCCAGCCACCCTGGGAAGTGAACCAGCACCCCCACACCCCGATACAAAATCCCAATTTTAAAACATGAAACCTTCTTTAATTTACTTTCTATTCCCTTTTCAATTCTTGGGATTTTTTT
This sequence comes from Alligator sinensis, assembly GCF_000455745.1. Taxonomy (NCBI): domain Eukaryota; kingdom Metazoa; phylum Chordata; order Crocodylia; family Alligatoridae; genus Alligator; species Alligator sinensis. The sequence goes on from NW_005841843.1 coordinate 2,853,525, forward strand.
TTTTTTACTTCTTTTTATTTAATCCTTCAGTGAGTGACTGCCTTCATTTCACCACCCTTCCCCTCTCCTATTTCTTTTCCCCTTCCATTTCATTACCTATACCCATCCTATTAACTCTCCACCTCCCAGCTTCATTTTCCTGCCCCCAACAACCCTTCTCTACAGCAGGGATAGAAGCCTGTCCTGGCTCACCAGCCCTGTTGTAGCAACTCACAACTGCAGCTCCTAGATGAGTCTCTTCTCACCAGCCCACTAGTGGTAAATCATAGCTATGTAGGTGGGGAACAGTCAGAGGTTTTTAGCCTTATGGTATGACTGCTCCATCAAGCTAACACTAACACAAATCAACATTAAAGCAATTCAAAGTGCAGTGTGTAACAAGGCCCTGAGTTAAATTATGTGAAAGAAAATTAATCATATAAATAGGTTTACAGTATTTGAGATTTCTGACCTTTGAAAAATAATTTTTCTAAACTCAGAACACTTGAATGAAAGTGACTGTGCATCAAACATGCAAAATCTGGTATTCCTATATGCTTTCTATGTGGAAAAGGCCACAAAAATAAATGCTAAGGACATGAAATCACCTAACAGGTCAAATGCAAAGAACATGACTGTGTTCAAAGAGGACTGGTATTGGCGGGAATAATTAAATGGCAGAAGCTCCCCCATGCCCTGGATCTTCAGTTTTATAATTTAGATTGTACAATAAAATATTAGTTCTTTGTATCATTGTTCATTTAAATTCAGGACATGGACTTAAAGTAGAAAAGATAGAGGGATATGTGAAACCAAGTCTGAACTTCTGAATTTTATTAAAGAGTTTTAAATTCTTCTTTGAAGGATGAAGACTAAAACAGATTCAGGTCTGTAAGATTAGCCACATAAAATCATCAGCTAAATTAATAAGTAATTTGAGAATGAGTGAGTAGAACAGCAGAATTTTAAATACAAGCATTAGCAGTTAGCATAAGGTTAGACTTTCTTTAGAAATGGTAATAGAACTTCTATCCAGGTCATGCCATAACACAACCTTTTCACATTGCTGATGTTAATCTAAGAGACTGAATAAACTGGGAACACAGCCCCTCACAAAGGCATGGGCTGGACATTCTTGTATTTGGAAGAGATAACTCTTTGGTTTTTCTCTTAACTATGTGTAGAACATGGACCCTGATTACTCACATTGGTGGGTGAACACCTGCTGGGGACTTTGGTATCCCTAAAGCAAGCATACTTCTCTCCACAAAGCACACTTTCTCTGGCATCATTTCTTCTGTGTTTCTTTAGTGGGGGGGGGGGGGGGGGGAGGGCAGAGTGCCCTATCTTTCACCACAGCAGATGTAGAAATTATCAACCCTGAGAGCATGCTGATTAGTAAAGATCTCTTGCAGATCTCCATTCACAGGGAGACTCTGTGCTCCAATACTGGTTCTGAGGTACCTCTCCAATTCTCTGTCATCATGACATCAGGGTAGCTGTGCCAGAAAGTTTTCTTCTAGGGAAAATGACCTCTGCAGTCTCAACTAAGGAACTAATGTAATGTAAAAGGTGTTGTAGTAAGTCTTTGACCACACAAATGGATGATGATACAGATCCATTGGCAGATCCATTAATTTAACAAGTGGGGTACAGGAGATGCCATCAGTGCAAAGCAGGTATACTTCTCTCCAAACAGCACAGCACCCTTCCCTTCCAGTGAAGGCACCCCCCTTCTCTCCCATGCTCTGCAACTGGGGTTGCCATTGGGTGGAAGAAGGGAGGACCTACCCTCTGCCCCTACTGTCCAGGGCTAACCCAGGCATGGGAGAACCCCAGGGTTTCTCCTGCCCTGCTTCAGACAGAGGCATGGTTAAGCAGCAGTATGGGGTGCCTGTCTTGGCCCTGAACAGTGGCAGTATTGGACAGATCACCACTTCCAGTGCCTGCTCCCATACCATGAAGGACACCCATGATTTGGCAGGGATTAGGCAAATTTTCTTACACAACCAAAACACTTTCTGAGTATAAAACTGCCACTTTTCTCTGGCTGGGCATTATCAGACATAAGAAATCCTTGGGCTCTCACAGGATGTAGGAGGAGCAATACTGTGATCCAGTTATTTCTCATGGTGGAAGGGCACTAGTTAGTTGATAGGCAACAACCCTGGAACCCTCCAGATCAGGCAACCACAGCAAGCTCCCTTGTGTTGTCTTGAACCAGGAGCCAACCTGAGATGCAGCCTTAGCTGAATCCAGAGTACAATGAACTTGGCTGAGATGTTTTATCCAAATGGATTTCAATCAGTTGCTCAGAAACTGCTCTTAGTAATTACTTCCTTGAATATGCCATAGTTGCAACTTGTTGTTTGCCTATATTTATACTCCCAGCTGTAGAGCTACAACTTTTAAAGATTACCATGGGTCCAGGAGCCCAGAAACCCTAGCAGTTTTCAGGTATTTCAGTCTCCCTTGTATTAAGCCATGGGTCTGCAGTTTCTAGGACCCTTGTGCCTGGGCTCTTAAGGCACCCTACTAAAAAAACTGGTAACTTAACAGCCCTGCTTCCTCAGCTCCAAGATTCCCAGTTTAGCTTAGGGAGCAGATAGTTCCTTGCCAGTCCATGAGCTGGGAGTCATGGCTGAGTTTGCAGTCTTGAACCTTGCCTATCAGGCTCAGTTTTGTTTCCAGTGTTTCAAATTGAAACATCTTGTTTAATTCAAAAGCAAATGTCTCCAGATTTTCCCTCTTGACAGTGTTTGAAATTTTTGCTTATTGTTTTAAAGAAGTACCAAACCTTCTTGCAGATTGCCCTATGAATAGAAAATTCAACTTCAGTGAGCAGTAATGAAGATGCAAAATGCATAAATTCTCTCTATTACCCTCATATCTGTCACTTAATGTTTTAGTGACTAGAACAGGAGAGAGTACATTGCAACTTGAAGCAGAGCTACACAAATAAGAACAAATTTTTTTCATGTAAAACAGTGGAATTTTAAAAATCATTTTATTCTATGGGTTTCAAACATGAAAAATATTTACACATTTAAAAAAATATTTAATAAAAATAAATAATGTTATCTGATCTTTTTGCTGCCTCTTTTCCGCTTTCCCACTGAAGAAAGAAAAAAATGATTCCTCACCCCCACCAAACTGAGATCAGTTTCAAATGTGTGAGGAAGCTGGGTCCTTTAGAGTGGTATGGTAAGTCTCAATGTACAGTAAATGAAACATACACCTGTGCAGTGCATTGCCCTACCTCACCTTTCACCTTGCTCTTGAATAGGGAAAAGTTATGTATTTTTGTAATTGTCTGTAGGATGGAAGTCTAAGTTTGGCCAAGCAACTCAATGTAATAGGGTTTCACCATGTATAAGGACCGAGTATGGCTCACCTGTATAGTATATTACACCATATGATCTAGAGTTAAAACAAATGAAAAATGAAAGGTTAATTAAAATATCCACTATGTATTTATTTTAAGCAGGCCAATAAGTAAACTTCCATCTTTTTATGAACTCCAAGGTTTATTTAAGGAAATACATGGCCTAGATCCATGACACATGTTTGAGGGATCTAAACCCAAATCCCAATAATCATGCCTCTTGCCATGCCACATGTGCATACCAGGAGGCACAATTCTGGGATCAGGGACCAGACCCCAACTGCACACTTTCTACTTACCATGAAAGGGAAAGCCTAGGATCATGGTCTCAGGCTTCCACTACTTTGGCAAGTCGAAAGCCAGGTGCCCTCGGGGCCAAGGCTGACCATCACCTGATAGCTGGCCCCAGAGCCAGAGATAACAATCAGCTTACTGTTAGCCTGGGCCCTGGATAGCACTGGGGCCAGGCCTGCACTTGATGCAGTCCTGTGGCCGGAGCCAACACTCAGCTGATTGTCAGTTTGGCCTGGAACTTCCATACATTAAATTTAAGGCACCTACAAACCAGCTATCAAAAACATTCTACATTACATATTACATTATATATAGAACATTTTTTGATGTCTGATTTGCCACTTTATGGTGCCTTACATTGGGTGCACATGTAACACCCTTGCCATTTATGCCACTATGAATGCTTTAAGCATGACATAACAGTGACATGTAGAAGGGGACTTTTATGCAGTATGAATTGCAGATCACTCTTGAATTGACTTAGCACTTATCCTGTTGGGGTAAACCAGTGTAATAACAGTACTCTGTTCAAAATAATAACACCCTATAGTATGAAGGCACACTAAAATCTCCAGTATTAAAAGTTGCATTACTTTCTCTGAAAGTTACAACTTTACTACAGTGTTTTTACTACTAGAAGAATCTGTTTATCAAGTTTCTTCTTATTTTTAAAATTTATGACAGTATTTGTTGGACAGTGTAAATGCATTAGCAAAACTACTAAATTTTCTCTGGGTAAATCTTTACCAAATAGGTAACCATTCAATTGTAAATGTATTCTATATATGAAGTACTAGCAAACTGCAATACAGAATATACTGTATCTTAAACACACATATATAAATGCAATGCATAATTTCCTTTTGTCTAAAAATATTTTTACTGAAATTACATAAAATAATAAAATCAGATATATTGTTAATTACATCAGGATAAAGCATGCCAGGTCTTTTGGAAAGTTAAACTATCTGAAACATAGTATTGATAAAAAATATCCTTTGTGTTTATATTTTAACAGCATGAAATGGCATAGCTCTTATTAACACAGAGGTCCTCTTACCTCTCTCTGGAAGTAAAAAATGGGTCTTGAACAATGAAAGAAATTTAAGACTGATATTGTTTTAGTACTGAAAAGACACCTTACCATGCATGACAATCAGGCCCAGAATGTAGCTGGGGTCAAATTAATTCAGAAAAATAATGGCATCACTTTTGTCCGATTTGCATCCTATTTTAAGGACTTAACTTGTCATTGGCAGTCCCTCGAAGTCGAGGATGATGTCAGTCAGGCTTGATGGGTCCTCAGGTGACTGAGGAGTCCAATTCTGGATGCACACATTCTTTGGCAATGGGGGCATGTTGTTGTGTGGGGGAGTGGGATCTGCAGCCCTGGGTGTACTGTGCTTGACTTGTGCTCTGATGTTATCCCGCACATTTGCTTAAAGGTGAATTTTGGTCTTCATGGAGAGGACCCATGCAATATTGTAAGCATTATTTAAGTAATGGAGTACTTAAAGTAGTAAATGGAATTTTTTTGTGGTTTTCCTGCACTTAAAAGGATGTTGCACATTAAACAGTCAGAGAAATAAGTGTTAAAAATAAATGAGTGCTTAGCAAATTATTTTCATATACTGTTCAGGAAACACATTATTTTCTGTAATAAATTTTCCAAAATGTTTTATAATTATTTGGCTTTAGATCATTGTGCATACATACAAACAGACTTTATATCAGGATCTAAAAAGAACAGCACCATTTCAAAATCCATATGGAGGATTTTCTCATCTTGTTACATATTCTTGTGCGCGCACACACAAAATTGTGGGGGGAGGGGGAATGCATACAGTCATATAACATTTATTTTACCTTTCCTTTTTTTTTGCCAAGTTGAATGACTCGCCCTACTAGTTATTTCACACAGTGGAAAGTGCTAAGGCTTGATATTACATCTTTCATAATATATCTGCTTCCATTTCCGTATTTATATTAAAGTTAGTTCTTTGAGTATGTATGTATTTGTGATTGAAATGAAAGTTCAAACTAGTGACTCACTGTCGTGGAATAGGTTACTGGATTATTAATATTTTAACATTTTCCTTTGGCAAACATAAAAGCAATTGCAGTTAAGTAAAGGATTTAGAAGAAATAAACTGCTTCTGGTTACAAGCAGGGTAATTGTTGTCTGATCCTATAGCATTATTTTGAAAGTTATATATTAAAAAGGCAATAATATTTCCCATACTCTAAAAGAACCTTTTTTCTACATGAGTCATAGCTGATAAACCTCTCTTTGGAAAAGAGATAAAGTTCATTTTAAATAACAGTGTTTTGCATATTCCTATTATGACAGACACATTATTCTAAAAAGTATGCTATACTATTTCTATGGGCTGTGAAAACAAAAAAAGGTGAGTTTCAGAGTATAAAAAAATCAGAACAAATGTTCCCACCACATAATTAGGCTGTGCATATCATGAACATTGTTCTTGTGACTGTTTTTATAATTTTAACATAGTTATATCAGAGAGGTTAAAAATTATGCATGCAGTCTTTATTATATTACACACATAAGTTGGAAAAAAAGCCTTTCCCTGCACTAAAAATAATAAATTAACTAAATAGATTCATTGTGTTGAGAAAAATATATTTCTCAAGCCTCAAATAATTTAATTCCTTTTTATTCTAGGCAAAAAAGTAATTTTCTCCTAGGGGGAAATTATTGCTTAACTACTGTTATGTATTCACTGGCAGTCTCAGCCACTCAGCCAAAGATGGTTCTGAAAGGGAAGTAGAGAGGACTGATTGAAGAGAAATCCTCAACTAAATATGAAAAATGGAAGACTTAAGACTTCTTGTATTGCTTTTACAAAGACCTTGCAATGGTAATAACATCATCAAAAACGTAAAATAAAACTATATTGATTTTTCAGTGTTCTATCATGAACTTATCCTTATCTTTTGAACATTTACTCATGTGAGTAACTTAATTCATGTAGATAATCTTTTGCAGAATGGGGCACCTGGTGTGCAAGCTGTACTAGGCAGAATCCAGGAATCAAATCCAAGTCCCATTGACTACAAAGGGACAGTATTTCACTCCAACCTTTACTCACTGTTTTAGGTATATTTTTGTTTCTATTATTAAATAATAATAACCTGGAAGTAAATGGTTAACCTGGTTTTAAACAAAAGAAAGTTGCATAGCTCTAACTGTGTATGTGTTTGGACACCACAAGTTCAGTACACAGGATATTTATGAACTTCCAGGCCTGGTGGGCTGTGTAGCTCAAACTACAAGTACAAATAGACCATGAAGTATTGTATCAACTTAGGCCATGAGGTATTGTATCAATCAGCCAGACTAATGTGTAGTTGAGAATAATGGATGACATTTTCAAAGGCTCTAAACAGTGTCTCACTGGATGCATCTATATGAGATGCTTATTGTGCATTAGCGTAATAACACTGCGCAGTAGCATGTCAGTTAAAAACCATGCAAATAGCCTACTGCACAGTGTTATTAAGGCTAATATGTAGGAGGCATCACAAAAAAACTGTGCACTGGTGCTACTGGTCAGTAACTCTAGTTACTGTGCATTTAGTTACTACTTTATTAAGCTAGTACTAAACTAGATGGCAGTAGCTAAGGTGCATTAATGAAAGTGTAGACATGCCCACTGTGTTCTTACTGAAGTTCCTTGTAAATCTCCAGCTGACAACACAGGAAACAGGGAAAGGCCATTTTTGCTATGGCAGCACTGAGTTAGCTATTTTAGAATGGGGAAAGGAGATATGTAGAGACTTGTGTACGTCTCCTGGCTTTAAAGCAGAGATAGAGGAAAGGCAGGAAACAAAGATATACACCCCCAGGCACACATTCACTTAAAAGTGCTATAGGACTTTATCCCTGATCCCAGCAACTGCACATCAGGCCATGTCACATGCACGTATCCAGAGGCATAATTTTAGGATTGGAACAGATCCAAATCACATCCTTTAAACTTAGCAGAGCAAGGAAGCATGATCCTAGACTCTCCCTGCCCTGGCAATTTGAAGGACAGGTGCCTACAGTCCAGGGGAGCACCAGCTGTCAGCTGATAGTCAGCTCTGGCCACAGGGCTCCACCAGGATCTTGAACTGGCCCCCATGTGGTCCCAGGGCTAGGGTTGACAATCAGCTGATAGCTGGACTCAGGGTGATTTGAAACTCTGGTACAGTCCCATGGCCAGAGCTGACAATCAACTGATTGTCAGGTCTAGCCCCAGGCCTCTGTTCAACTTAAAGAGCCATACAAAGCAGCCGCAGAAATGTTCTACATTACAAGTTCAGTAGACAGGATATTTATAAACTACAAGGCCTGGTGGACTGTGTATCCCAGACTGAGTAGCACTATATTATGGCTAAGTACAGATAGTCAAAAAGCCCAAAGCTGAATTAATTCAATCTCCATGTGTTAGTCTATGCTGTATAGATTGAACTGATAAGCAAGTGAACAGACATTCACTTTTGATTCCGGAAATGCCCAAGTGGCCCAGGCCAAAAGTCAGGAGGTGCTAGAGCATGCCTCCCTGCTCAGTTGGAGCACACAGCTTGGGCCAAGTCTAGCCCACCCACCCCGTAAGGGGGAGGGGTTGTTGGGGAGATGCAAAGCATTCTAGGATGCTAGGAGACTGTGAGTTAACTTGGATTTGGAGGAGATTTGGGACAGAAGTTCAGTAAACTGATTTAACCTAAATCAGCTAAGTCTGATACATGAACGACGTGTGCCTCTGGTGGCTGGGAGGGCATGGTGGTGGCAGAAGAATGGCAGGGGGAGCTCCTGCAGATGCCACCAGCACTGTTGGCAGTGGGAGCGGGGGAGGGGTGGTGAGTGCTAACCAGGGGTCAGTGGCCACCCACAGATGCTGCTGACAGCCAGTGGTGATTGCTGACTACCCACAGATGCTACTGGCAGTGTTGGTGGTGGTGAGTGGCAGCTGCCCGCAGGCTGTGCCGACAGTGTTGGCAGCACCTTTTTGTAGGGGGTGCACTGCCACACTCAGGGGTACACATGCACCCGCATGCACCCCCTACATGTCACCCCTGGTCTGTTTCTAAACCCATCCTGGTTTATCTTAAACCGGTTTTAGCTATTCTGAAATCAGTTTATGTGCACTGAACTTCTGTTGCGTTACAGATTTGAATCGGTTTCTGATCACTTATACCAGTTCATGTGTAATTTCTCTCCCTAGCCTATATATAGGCTAGGGACATTTTTATGGTTGGTTTGCTATTTTATGGTGCCTTAAATTGGGTGTACAGGTAGCATCCTTGTCATTTACTCTGTGAATAGCATGTTAATCATGGCATAAATGTAATAAGTAGAGGGTGCCAAAGAGATAAAGAATATGAGGGAGAAATGTGGCGAGCAAAGAGAAAGAACATATTCATATTGTTACAACTGTGGCCAGGTAAGCAATATAGTTATTGAAAGGGTTATACTTATACCTGTACCTATACCTGTTATGAAACTGAGAGAGGAGAAAATAAGTACAGTAATGTAAGAAACTGAAACAAAAATAGGAGCCACTAGAAGTGTTGGTACAAGATGTGAAACTATAATTACAGAACTAACAGAACCATTTAGGAATAGAAATCAAGTCTAGAATGAAGGTATGAAAAGGAATATCTCTCTCAGGGAAAAATGAAATAAAGGTAAAGGTTGTAGAAGAGCATTAGGCATCAGTAGGGAACCCTACACTGCTAGATTGATTCCTGAAGCTCCAGCAGCATGGAGCCCCACAAAGACCAAATGACCATGCTAGGAAATTTAACCTTTCTAGTAAATGTAGTGGGAGCAAACTGTGGCAGAGTACTTCGAGTGTCTTCTACCTTAAGAGGTCAGGCATCCTTCAAAGCTGCCAGCAGGTGTGGGCCAAAGCCAATTGGTAGTCAAGTGATCCAGGGAGCCATTATTTGAGACTAAGCCTGATAAAGGGAGTCACCGGACTCAGGAGGAGAATTGAGCTTAGAGCAGGTATAAGCCCAGGCCCTGAGAGAAGCCAGCAGTAACATCTTAGAGCCTGCTAAGGTAACACCACCTCAGCTGGATGGCTGCAGATCCAGAAGGTTAATATGGAGGATAACATCTAATATAGTCTGGAGGTTTTGGGAAGGAGCTAAGTGGAGGAGGAGGTTTCTAGGGACCCAGGAAGGAGTCTGTAGCCCAGATTGAGGGGTTGAGAGAGTGGGACCAGTGAGGGTCCAGGAGCCTATTGACAAGCTGAGAGTATGGGACCAGAGAGGGCTGAGGAACCTCAGAGGAGGGATTAAGTGAAAGAAAACATCAATGAGGATGCCCTCTATAAGGCATGGGGTATTTTGTAGGATAGGAATGGAGCCATGCAATTTGCTCATAAGGCAGGGACCATTGGTACATGGTGGACATTTGAGGTCAATTTGGGAAGCCCTGGGGCAGCCTCCCTCATAAAAGTAATACACATCAAAGCATGGCAGGTGACCAAAGGGTTGATTGCCCAAAAAATGAGGGCTGCAGGGATTCCAGGGGCTTCATGGACACCCATGGAAGGACACCCTACAATATAAACAATCTGACTAGTTTTTATCTAGAACTTAATACATTTATGAAGGTGAGCGTCTGATTTGTTCTCCAGTGACCTGCAAAGTCATATGTGCTCCTGCATCCATTGCTTCTACATTCCTCTACGTATAACAGTAAATTCAATTTGGCTTTGGAATAACGTTCCAAGAAAAGGACTGCAAACCTCATTGCTTGATATATATTCTATATTTTCTGCAAAACTCAGAAGTATAATAACTGTATATAAAAGGAAATCTTGTTTAAAAGAGGAATCTATGAGAATGGGTGTGATAGTCCTTTCCTTTTCATCAATAATTTGTTTTTCATGGTAATTGGTGATAGGTGTTTGTCCCAGGGATGCCGGGGCTATGGGGAAACCCCAGCCCAAAACCAAAGAGAAAGAAAGCCCATACTTACCCCTTGCAGGAGCCAGGGGTAGCGGGGGAGCGCAAGCCGGGAAACCACCTGCGCGATTCATTAGCTGCACTCATATCCAGCTGGGACCGGATGACATCAGCGAGAGACGCCACCCAGCGAGAATAAAGTGCGGCCCCAGGGGCACAGGAGGGAGGCAGAAGACCAGGGAGCCCGCGGGGAAACCCGAGGTCAGGAGCTTGCACCCGCGGGGTCTGTCTGCCCGAGGCAGGGAAAGCTGCTGCAGCAAGGGAAGCGGCAGAAGCGGCGAGAGCTGCAGCTACAAAGAAACCAGCTGCGGAGCCAATGAGAGAGCCGGTAGGAAAGCGGGGCGGAGAAACAGCTGCGGAGCCAACGAAAGAGCCGGCTGGGAAGCCGGTGGAGGAACCAGCGAGAGAGCCGGCTGGGAAGCTGGTGGAGGAACCGGCGAGAGAGCCGGCTGGGAAGCCGGGGGAGGAAGAGCGGGCGGGAAAGCCGGTGGAGGAACCGGCGAGAGAGGTGGCTGGGAAGCCGGTGAAGGAACCAGTGAGAGAGCCGGCAGGGAAGCCGGTGAAGGAACCAGCGAGAGAGCCAGCTGGGAAGCTGGTGGAGGAACTGGCGGGAGAGCCGGCAGGGAAGCCGGTGGAGGAACTGGCAGAGGAACCAGCAGGGGAACCGGCGAGAGAGCCCGCAGGGGCAACGGGACCTCAGGGGGCTATAGCAACATCCCCAGATGGGCACTGCATAGGGGGCTCTGAGGCACCCGTCAGTTGCAGGTCTCCTTGGGCTAGGGGTCATTAATTTTCTTAGGACCTTCCTGCCAGGTGGTTACACCTCTCCGGCAGGCATGGTGGTGGTGGCTTCATTTATTCTCACGTGGTAGCCCTCCGGGTGTCAGAATAGGATAGGGTCTGCAGGGACCTCAGGCCTTTTAGCCCTCAGACCGGAGCCCAGCTTAGGTCACCAAGTCACACTGGTCTGGGACTAGGAGTCGTCCTAGGGAAGAGATGAGGCGGGGCCAGTAAGAAGAAGCTGAGAGATTCGCAGCAGAAGGTGGCATTTGGCCAGGGTGTAGGGGAGGTTGGAGCCCCATGAGTGCCCGTCGAAGGCGTAATGACCCTGGAGGCTGCTTCGAAGGGGACCCCCACCACTGAAGGTCCATCCAAAGTCGTGGCAGGCGAGTCTCGGGGGTCTTCCAACGTCATTCGAGGCACCCTCTGGGGCCCTCTTGCAGGACCGGGGCAAACCTGGTCAGCTGCCCGAGCAAAA
>NW_005841843.1:2865434-2886210 GCF_000455745.1 Alligator sinensis
AGGAATGCCTATTGGAGCAGAGGCGGGCACAGTGTTAGACCCCGACTCCATGCAGCATCCAACGACTAGGAAGACAAAGGTCCAATTGCTCATGGATCCTGGTACTCATTAGCCAGAGCAGACAGGGAGCAAACACCAGCACATGTTGCTCACAACAGCTTTATTCAAAATGGAGACAGCTTCGTGCAAGCTCCCTCCCTCACAGACACACAGCCCATGAAACCAGGGGAGCAGCAACGAACAATAGTTTTTTTCCCATATTTATACACTTTAGTTTATATTCATTAACATTCACTCTACCCTTGCCCTTCCTATGTTACACCCATTTCTCCTCCTATCGCAAGCTCCACCTTTGTTTACTGTTTGCTTCATTCGCATGGAATTGCCTATGCATTTTATTCATTTACATGTCTTTTTGCTATGAGCACATGTCTAAGACCTTGACTTCTACTCTTCGGTCAATGGATGAACTTTGACCAAAACCAGGAAGCTTCTGGAGGCTTCTTCACCAATCACCATTCACCTTTTTGCATATGTTCATCTTGGATTCTGTTATCAATCACGTGTTGTTTTTCACATTCCAGTCTGTTTTTCTGTCTCATGTTGTACCATCTTCCTCCTTTTTTGGGCCTCTGTATTATATCTCGTTTCTCACTATAGCCAGTTCCTAGCACACAGACTTGCTTGCTGCTTTTTCCAGAAAAATGATTAACACAGTTAAGATGGTTACTTAGCATAAGCAAATGGCTGGCTTAGCTATCATTCTGCCCTGTGGTCAGCAGCTCTGCTAGGCCACAGGTAAAGCCTTCATTCAGCTGCAAATCCAGTGATCCCCAAAAATCCACATAGTGTTACCCTAACAATAGGTATCTTTCCAAATTTCTTATCCTCCTTTCTGGTCCTTCCTTCTTCATTCCTTGTTATAGTCATTCATGTTACAAACTACATTTGCTTCATCCTGTGATTAAGTCATATGCGGTTATGACATTATACTCTGTTGCCTTGGGAAGAATTACAGTACTATTCTGGATTCTAGTCTGAATCTCATCAGATACTGTAAAATTGTCCAAAGCTTAAGCAGAAGAATATGTTGCTGCAGCTACTTCTTGCTTTTGTTATACATTTTTCTAATCATGGGCAATCTCTGAGTCACTGATTACAAGGCTGCATGTCTGAGAAAACCAAGAATCCTACTAAATAATGACCTCCATTGCCTGATCATCAGGGATCTGGATTTTCCATTTCCCATGAAAAATTCAGATTTCCCCATTTAAAGGAGTAAAAACATGGATTTTCCCCTCTGAAATAGAAAAATGTGGATTTTCCCTTATGAGGCAGGAAACAGTGGGTTTCCCCTTTTGCAAACAGCTCTCTGTAGGCTGGCAGGGTTTCATCCTGCAATAAGCTGCTTGCAAAAGTGCAAGAAACCCTAAGCCCTGTCCAGAAGGGGTGGAGGTGGGGCTGGGGGTGAGGGCAGGAGCTGGGCCTAAGAATCTGAGTCAGCCAGGCCTGGCTCAGACACACTTTCTGTCCTGCAGCCTTTGGTGTAAGTAGGGCTTTTGGGGGATGGGGCCTAGGGGTGTGGGCCAGGCTGGGGAGGGGCCTGCAGGGAGAGCTGGTAGGAGGGGTGGGTGGGTGGGGGCCCTGCCAGCATTGCCAACTCTATGGGAGCACAGCCCCTGTGTGCCCAACTGCCAAATGGGATAAGGCCTGCTGGTGGAAGCCATGGCCATACAGGCAGCTACCACACTGCAGCGGGGTCCTGCACTGGCACTGGTACATATACCCTGGTCTGGGGGTGCTTCTGGTCCCAGGAACCACTCCAGGGGTGTGTGATAGGGTGATGGAGGTGTCTGGGGGGAGGTGATTGGCAGGTAGAGATTGAGGTGGCAGTGGGGTCTACGTGTGGTTCTGATGGCCCGGGGGTGGAAGCAGGAGTGTGTGTTTATAAGAGAGAGAGAGAGAGTTTCGCAAGAGGAGGCACTCCAGGTAGAAGCAGCTGCCAGAGCCAGGCCTAGACCCCACCCTCCTCCCTAGAGCAGCTGTGCAGGGGGAGGCTGGCCTGGAAGGGAAGGGGCTTCCCCATCCAATGGCAGGCCTAGCCCAGTCCCTGAGCCCCAGTGAAGGGCTTCTAAGGAAGGGCATGGGGACCGCTGGGGCCTGGGCACAGGTGTGGGGAGCAGAACAGCAGGGTCTGGAACAGATCAGAGCCACAATGCGGGGAGTGTGATGGTGGAGATGGGGATGACAGCTGCAGCTAGAACATGTCCTGGTGCAGAGAGGGAACTGCAGCTGGGAGGGAGTGAGTGGGGGGTGGGCAAGGGCTGCAGGTTAGGAATGAGGGACACTGATAGGGTTGTGGGGGCTGTGGCTTGTGAGCGATGGGCAATGGCATGGGTAGGGGCAGGGGCAGGGCACCAGTATGTCAGGGTTGCTTAATGCCACAAAGCAGTATGGTGGACAGCCACAGTCGGACCTTCATCCTGGTGCAGGGAAGGAGCTGCTGCTGGGAGGAGCAAGTCAGGGATAGGAAAGGGCTGTGGGTAAAGAGTGAGAGGCACCAGCAGGGCGGGGCAGGGGGGATGTGGCTTGGGAGTGAGGGGAACTGGTATATCAGGGCTGCTCAGTGCCCCAAAGCAGCAGGAGGGACAGGCATAGCAGGGCCCACATCCTCGTGAGTGAAGGGGACAGGTGAAGCTCTGGATTTCCATGATAAAATATCCAAAATCAAACACCAAAATATATAGGTATTTAGGATTTATTTATTTATGATTGAAGCACTGGTAGGCTTCAAGTGCTTTAAAATTCTAAATATATCAATTAAATATTGTGCTCAACTAATACCTATATAGAGAGAGTGTCATTTCATCTTAATCATGACAAAATGCAGGTTTTTGTTTTTAAATCAGAGAATCTGGGATTCTTTATCAGACAATTTGCTATTTTTAAACAGAGAAAACCAGGATCCCTGTTCATCATGGTGCTGAAGTAATTAAGGAACAGAGTTCAGGAAGCTGCTAAGTGTTGCTTGTGAGATTACCAGGTTTTTTATGGCCATCTAGCTTCAAGAGAATTCTCTCTAATATTCAGCTACAGAAAAATATAGAGAATTTCCTATACTGTGGGATAGTGGAGAGGCTCTGACTGGTTCAGTCATGCTTATTGTGAATATTAGTAATATGTTTGCTTTGAATATTTTGGTGCCTGCTGCTGGCACTGGATTTATGACCCAAATACCTTGTTCCAGGTGAACCCCAAACCCTCAGACCAACCATGACCTTTCAATTCAATAATAGGTGAATTTTATTGAAACACAGTGATTGCAGATAAGAATAATGCAAACAATTCTAGATCTACCAGTCCCAGGGTTCACAGAGTCAAGGTACATCTGGCCAGTACACAAGCTTCACTCTGAGGTGCTCTCTTGAATGTCAGATGTCAGCAGCCTGGAGGGTGGAAGCTGAGGCCAAACCCCTCAATGGGGTCAGTGAGACGGGCTGGTGGTTATGACCTGTGTCTATGGTGGCCTGGTGTTCCCCTCTCAGGGACCTTTTACTGCTCTGAACTCCTTCCTTTTGTATTCTTTTTCTTTTGATGACTCTTCATCTCTGGGCATCGCTGATTGGTCTCCTTGTGATTGTCATATTGTCCACGTTCTGTCCTGTCAGCATATTCCTTTGTTTCACAAGCCCATCACATGCACACATCCTAATTTAGGCTTTTTCCGGTTCTCCTCCTAATTTGCTCCATCTACCCAAACTGAAAATCCCAAGAGCTCTACAGCTGGGCACTGACCTAATGCCACATTATCTCATGTTGTGGAATACTGTGCGACATGTCTTCTTTTTCTCAGCCTGTGTGTCTGCTTGCTGCTTGCACAATAGGCCCTGAAGAAACTTTGTCACAAAAAGGCTTTTTGGAAATCAGTTAACTCTTGCTGTTGCCCTAGACCATTGTTTTAATGCATATCTAACTTTACCTACAAGCCAGTTCCCAAAAGCAAACCTCTAAATATCACTTTCTACCCATCACCTGCATGTCACAGGAATAGCTGTATTTTCAGGTACTGAAATCAGCACTGGTTCCATTGGATCTTTTCCCTCCTCTTAGAAGACTATTGTTTCACTTAGAAGAATCTCACAAAGGCAAAATCTAATTCACAGAGTAGAAGTGTTCTCGTGTTTATAGGCTACTCCTCTTGATACTCCACTTGTGATACATAACATGTATTTGTTGTTTTACCATGCTTGGGTTAGAAGAGATCTATTAAGAAAATGAATACATCTAAAAATATTCTGTCCCCTACAAACCATTCCTCTCCATTATGATGTGACACTGATTCTGAACGCTCATGAAATCATGCTTTATAAATCAGATGAGGTTGTGCTCCACTCCATCTTCCACAGATGCTATTCCACAGTATGGTACTGAATAGCATCTCTGCATTCTTTTCATGTGTGTGTGTGAGGTAGCCAAGCTACCAGATGCAAGGAAATATAAATGTGTCTGCTTTGTGGTTTGCCTCCCAGCCTACCCTTTCCTGACATTATGCACTGACTTTTATAGAATCAACTCTGTACATTTCTAGAGTGAGTACAAGTGAACAATAGGATGACTTCAGCATATCATCCTGATACTGAATACCTAAAGCACTTCTAGTGTGAGCATAGCTCCAGGCTCTGTAACTGTTGAATCCAAGCAGAATCCTCGAAATAAGTTTGAAGTAATGTTTAGTACTTGTTCTGGCTGTCAGGAGAAGGGTGAATTTTAACAATCTGTTCAAAGGTCATGCCTAAGATCCTTTGCACCTTTTTTGCTTGTGTTTGAAGCCAGATAGCCTCACGAAGAATCTCTTTCCTAGTGATGGATTTTGTTCTTCTGAATACAGGCAAGAATACTTCAGCTTTCAATCAGTCTTTCTACTAAGTTGGAAGCATTTGAAAATTAGGATTGGTAATTGAATATGCTGCCTTTGGCAAAAAGAGTAACAAGAGTTCAACCCCATGACAGTAGTATTTAGGGATTGGTAAGGGGCCTGTATTTCAAAGGGCTGCAATTTTGCCCTTAGAAATAACTCACTGATACAAAACCTACAATATGTACCTCAGTGCTCTCACAAATACGTAGCTAGCAACCTAGGAATATTTCTACTCACAATTAATTGTGGGTACAAATCTACAATCTCAGAAATAGTGCATGTATTGAGACACTAAATAAAAGCAAAATAAGCATCTCAATAATTTTCCCATTTTAAAGCATTATGAATATAACTTTTTTTTATTATTCATTAAATGGTTCATTTTAATTCAATGAATTGAATCCACCAGAAACTTTGTAGTGTCAAAGACTGTGAATATTAGGTACATTTTTGTTTAATATATTCAAGGACAAGTCATCCTAGTACTTCATGCAGTTCAGTCACTCACATACTTTTCGGTCCAAGCTAAAGTGGTTTACCCTGCTAACATATTCTGTGTCTGCTTTTATCTGTGCATACAAAACAGAACTAGATCCATTGGAATATCACACTGACCAGACAGAAACAGTTCAGCTGCCGTGTACTGAGCTTGCATGGCAGTGCTAATGCATTTAATTACTTTGCACAGACATTGCAATCACAATGGGGAACAGCCCTTTTGCTATGATTTTTGTAGTCACATAGTCCTGTCAATGTCACTTGAGACTCTCACTGCAGCGACATAATACTGTAAGTACCGCAAAGAAATTGCATAGGTATGATTTTCATAAAGTCATTTCAAACACAAAAAATGAGCCAAATTGAAGTTGCATATTATCAGCATTACCTAAATGAATGATAACAAAGCTCATTAAAATGAAGTCATGCAATTTTAAAGGAGATCCTGTTTTCATGATACTTTAGTCCTTTGCATAATAACCTTATTTACTGCACACAGGTCACATAAATTGTGGTGACTTAGGCTGTTGACAACCTCTGCATTTGTCATAGTATGAAAACCATTTCAGCACAACAAAAAACAAGTGTCGCCATTTATTCAAACCATTTATGCTACAAAAAATAGCTGATGTACCACAAAAAAAAATGTGGTCTCAAAAAACACCTTCATTGCTGTTTGAAACTTTTCATTGTCTTATTTAAGAAGTCCACAGATCTCTCAGACCCCCTGTATCCCACCCACAGTACTCCACTTTCCATTCCACTTTGCAACAGAGAAGGGAGGGAGAGTGGCTTGCTCCCTGATGGCCAGCTCGACTGGTGAACTGTCAGGGAGTTCTCTAGGGACCCTGTTTTGTGGCTGCAGCTAATCAGGCAGTCTTGCCATCATGGGTGGCTTGCAGCCAAAATGCCTATCAATATTTTTAATAGCCATATTAAGAGGGATGGAGGATCCTAAAGAAATATTTGGCTTTAGATTGGAGTATTTTAAAGTAGCATATTAAAAATGTTTATAGTCACAATTTTATAATTTAATAATCATTAAGCATAAAATATAATGTAAAATGATGAATCATGTTTCACCTATAAGTATTAAGGGTGGCCTGATGGCTATAAATGGTAATGAAGGAAGAAAAAGATGTTATATGCAACTCTCAAGGCACTCTCCTTTACGTTAATGGAAGCAGATAGATTACTTCTGTGAGGAGTACTGGAGCATATGCTGGGTCATGTGGTCCAGGACGATCCAATTCAGTTGTAGATGTAAAAGATGGATATGTACCCTTTGGATAACTAGCATCAAAGTTGATGCTTCGACTACTTTCACCTTCTGAAAGTACAAATCTAGAAAGTTTGGATTATGGCTTGCCTCCACCTAGATGCCAAAGGGATGTGGGTGTAAAGAAGTCCTGAAGCAGATATCAGGGAACTGATGAGAACCAGGGCTGGGTGAAATCTCAGTAACCTCTGATATCATTTCAGAATGTTAAAAAATAAATAAATAAATAAAAACCACATGATGTGAGACCAAAAAATGTTCATATAAATCCCTTAGTTTACAAGGGTCTGAAACCAGCTACCTCCTACAGCAGTCATTGGCATGAATATATACGGAAATACTAAACATTCTATTCTTCCCTCTATAGCAGAAGGTTGTAATAGGAGTACTGAGATACAGTACTGATACCTAGGAGCGCTGTGGTCTGGCATGGTTGTCAAGTTTTGTTTAACCTATGTTAATCACCAAAATGAAATATTACCTATAACAGACTATTCAGGTGTTCAAAGGATGGTTATGTATACACTCTCCAAGCATCACTGAGTTCCTATGTTTGGGTCCACTTTTGTGAGATTTTCATCATGGCTGCCTGCTATGATGCAACATCATGTTTTGTTATGATTATTATTTCATAACATGCTAATTTGAATGTATTATTGGGCTGTATTGCATCTGCCAATATGCTCTTATATTACAACTCTTAAAAAAGAGGTTACCTTGGGTAAGGTGGAAATGAAAGTTTTAGTTGAACTGATCACAAGTGACCAGTCCATCTATGTTGCTAAAGTCTATACTTTTTTGATCTTTGGCTTGGTATTTTTCTCAGACTTCACAGAGAGTAGACAGGACCTATCATAATAGTAAATTAAGGCTCTTGTGGGAGCCCCAGAAGCTTTCTGTGGATTCTGCAGAAAAAAATAAATTTGTTGGCTGCAACAAAGTCATCCACTCTTTCATAACTCCCCTTTAGATTCCCGTGTCTCTTTACCTTTTACTTCCTTCCATGAAAAAGTATTGGTGGCTTTGGATTCATGATAAAGGAGTCTGATGAGCTCCACAGCACTATTGTCCCAAAATGTAGGGCTCTGTAGCAACGGGAGGCGAAAGCAAAGCCAAATACCTGGTCAGAAGGCCTTGGGGATGATGTTTGTCCAGGAGTCTCTGGGTAGGGTAGGCAAGTATGGTAATATTTGTACAAGTTCCCTCCCTCAGGGAGAGACTATCTGAGCTCACACATAAATGCAAGAGACTCACCAATATTTGGATTAATATTTTAATTCATGAAAACATATTGAACATTATTTATTGGAATATTCATGCTGTTACAGCAAACAATTGAATCGTTAGCTTGATGGATTATTGTCCTTGTCAATATATTCAAGCCCTTCAGGCATACATGTTCAACCATTCTAATCCATGTATTCACTCTTTCTAATATACTCTCCCTCTTTCTGTCAAGGAAACATATATGCTTTGTTCTTTCCTCTGATTTATTAGTGAAATATAATTATCAGTAACTGAAATGATAGTACTGAGACCATGTATTAGCTGTTATAGAAATAATTTGACTTCAGTGACATTTATTTTGTATGCTTTGGACTTGTATGCTTTTTGAAGATTTTTTTCTTTTTTTTTTAGAGTTCATTGCTAAGAGTTGGTGAATACTCTTTTCTTGTTAAGATTATTCTATTAATAGATGTATCAACTTATATCAAGGACAAAACTGGTACATTTGATTAAATTTTATTTTATTTTTTTAAGATATTAATTCCTTGTGGGGGCCAGAGTACATATACAGGAAGTTGATGGGCAGATCTGGGATTTTTGTGAGGAGGGGTAGAAGGGGTGGGTGGCTTCATCCCCAATTCAAGCTCTCCTGCCCCTCTCCCCCACCATGTCCAGACCATGCTGTGGGGCTGAAGAGGTTGGGGTGTGGCAGGACTGTCTCTGAAGCTCCCTAGGTTAACTGGGGCAGCAGCAGGGCAGGTGAAAGAGGCAGGAATGAGAGCGGGGAGGAGAAGAAGTGCATGGAGAGGTGAAGAAAGGGAGGGATTTCTTACCTGCTTCAGAGAGTTAAAATTGTCCCTGGCTGCTGCTCCTGCAGTGTGGTCTGAAAAGAGGATGCAATTACACTACTCCATCTCCTCTGGATCCTCCCCTGATTAAGTTGTCTACAGTAGCAAATATCCAACATCACCTGCAACAAAGTGATTTATAAAACTCAGTAACAATTAAAAATAAAAAGACTGAAATGAGCCCAAATGGAAAGGCCTACTTGTATAATCCTAGGACTGTATTAAGATCATAGCTGGAGTGAAGCAGAAAGTATTTGCTTCAGATTTGGTGGGACAGTGATTCGATTTGGTGATTCGAATCACTGTCCTGATGCGATTCAGCTGAAGATATTTGGTGCTGAATCTTATTCAGCCATGGACTATACAGGCAGGCAGTGCCAGCAGGAGCAGCGGGGGCATCAGCCGGATGAGCCCTGGCTTGAGCCAACAGTCCTGGGAGAAGCCACGGCTCATCTGGCTGCTGCCCTGGCTGCCCCGGCGAGGCAGGCAGTGCTGAGGCAGGCAGTGCTGGCAGACCTGTGAGAAGCCCTAGGGGCTGGGGGGAATGATCGAAGAACCGGGACCCGGAAAATCAAACCAGGAGCTGGGAGGAAGCCCCGGTTCATTCCCCAAGCTTCCAGTTCAATCCCCCAAGTTTCCAGTTCAATCCCCCAGCTCCCCCATCATACCCTCCAGCCCCCACGGCTTCTCCCAGGGCTGCCAGCACTGTCTGCCTCACCCTGGCAGGGAGGCAGCCAGGGGAGCAGTCAGATGAGCCATGGCTTCTCCTGGGGCTCATCCAGCTGCTCCCCCAGCTGCTCCCGCTGGCACTGCCTAGTGCCTGCCTGTACAGTCTATAGCTGAATCTCCAAATCTCTCTGAATTGATTCGGAGGCTTCCGATTCAATTTGGAGAGATTAATGAGTCTCTCAATTCGATTCAGATTCAGAGTTATGGCTGCTCAATCGGGCCAAATCTCCTCCAAATCGAATCAGCTACTGAAGCTTCACACAGCCCTAATAGTTGGTAAGCATGAGGTGCGTGGAACCAAAAATCAGGCCAGAGGAGTGAATAAATGAGAGGATGAACTATTCTGTTCAACAACACTGTAACTGGACACTGATACCAAGAGGACACTTGAACTAAAAGGAGAAATGTTAAATAATTTCTCTTTCTTTACTCTCTCTCTATCCCCTTTATAAGAAGAGTCTAGTTTAGCCATACAGGATTTTCTTTGGTAACCCTGAGAGCCCATGTGAGCCCATGTCCAGAGAGGAGGCTAAGCAGTCCAACGAGGGCACAAATTTGTAAGGTTTTGGGGGGCTGGCATGACCTGTGCTCTTCCTGTCTTTCTCCAGAAGTGTGATTTCAAGATTCACCAACAGAAACAGAAGCTGAATTTTCTAGCTTTGCTATTTTGTCTCTCTCCTATTGAATGTGTCTGGCTTGCTTGTCATCAAGGAAACAAGATCAAACCCAATAACAGCAAACACAAAAATAACTTCAATCCATCTCAATTGCAGAAGCTACTCCCAGGGCCCAGGAAGCTCCTGTGGCCAGGCCCTGTAGTTGGGTGCTTACACCAGGAGCAGCTCCACCCCACTCACACTGCGTCTGGCATGTAGGGAGACCAAGGCAAAAGCCAGGAGTCCCCTGAGCCTAGCCTCCTGCCCCAGTCAGGCAGCATCCCCTTACAGGCAGGGTAGCTGTGACCCATCCCTGCAGAGCTGCGCGGGCGGGGCTGGGCCCCACCTCAGGTGCTTCTGGGCCCCTGCCCCCCCACCTGCCCACTGTGGCCCAAGTGTGTGGAGGTCTAGGTCAAGCCTCACTTCCTGACCAGCCCCTGCTGTTCTCCAGTTGCCGCATTCACAAGGGCTGGCCGAGCCAGCCTGCCCGTGGCACCACCCCCTGCATCTGCTTCTCTCTGTGGCACCCAGACCCATCACTTGGCACCCTGGTGCTGCCCCTGAAAAGGTGGGACAGGGCATCTGTCTTTCCAAGCCCTGGCCCAGCCCTTCCTCCCAGTCCTGGGCCACGCTCCCCCTGCTCCAGCACTGTCAGGGAGGCCTGAGTGTCCCGGCCCTGGCAGCTACTGCTGGGGTGTCACTGCCTCCCTCTGCTGGACACTCAGATGGACTATTGGACCAGAGCCACAGCTGGTAGTGGTGGGAAATGTGGGCTGCAAGAGACACACCCTCTTTCTCTTTTTCCTTATTTTCTCTCCTCTCTTCTCTTTCTCTCTCTTTTTTTCTATTTATCTTCTTTTTTCTTCTCTCTCCTGTTTTTGTCTTTTTCTTTTTCTCTTTTCTCTCCTTCTCTTCTGCTTTTCTCATCCGCCCCCATTTTGTCTCCTTTTTGTCTCCTTTTTTTTGTTTCTTTTCTCATTTTTCAATCTTCTTTCCCTCTTTTTTCTTTCTCTCTCTATTCTCCTTTTGCTCTTCTTTTTTGTCTGTTTTCTTTTCTCTGTTTTCTTTTTTCTTTCTTTCCCTCTTTCTCTCCACTCTTTTTCTCTGTTCTCTCATCTCTTTTTTCCTTCTCTCCCATCTTTTCTTTTTTTCTCCTCTCTCTCCTCTATTTTTCTTCTCTTTTTTCTTTCTTTCCTCTTTCTCTCTCTTTCTTTATTCTTTCTCCCCTTTCCTTTTCTCTCTCTCTCTCTTCTTTCTCTTTTTTTCTCTCTCTGTCTCATCACTACATGCTTAACAAAAAAGAATACACAAGAAGAAAGTATATAGATTCATAGATTGTTAGGGGCTAGAAGGGACCTTGTAGATCATTGGGTCCAGTCCCCCTGCACTAGGCAGCAAAAGACAACTGGGGCCAAGTGACCCCAGCGAGGTGACTCTCCACTCTCCTTTTGAAGATTTCCAGGGTAAGTGACTGTATCACCACTGAAGGAAATTTATTCCACAGTCTGGACACCCTGACTGTGAAGGAGTTTTTCCTAGATTTGAGCCTGAAGCGGCCTTCCAGGAGTTTGTATCCATTTATCCTGGTCTTCCCCAAGTGTGCTCTGGTGAACAGCTGTTCACCAAGTTCTTGATGTACTCCCCTGATGTAGTGGTAAGCTGCTACCAAGTCCCCTCTCAGCCTTCTCTTCTGTAGGCTGAAGAGGCCCAAGTGTCTTGCAAGTCCCTGATTATATGGGTGGCTCTTCTCTGGACCCTCTCAGGTTTTTCCATGCCCTTGTTGAAGTGTGGTGCCCAGAACTGGATGTAGTACTCCAGCTGTGGTGTCACCAGTGCAGAGTACCATGGAAGTATCACTTCCTTAGTTTTGCATGAGATGAAGTGGTTAATGCATACTAGCATGTTGTTTGCCCTGGTGGCCACAGCATTGTACTGCCGGCTCATGTTCATGTGATAGTCGATCAATACCCCTGGGTCCCTTTCAGTCGTGGTGCAGGTCAAATTGTTGCCACCAAGCCTGTAGGTCTGTTAGGGATTGCTTGCCCCCAGATAGAGCACTTCTGAGTGTTGAACTTCATCTGGTTCCGATCCATGCAACTTTCCAGCCTGTCCAGGTCTGCCTGTGTCTGCAACCTATCTTCTGGCACAGCCACACACCCCCATAACTTGGTGTTGTCCACAAACTTGGCGAGCAAGCTTTTCAATATGAAGTTTTATTTATTGTTACCAGGTTTAGAATGTTTAGAAAACTTGGTATTTACTGTTTTAAAAAAAGCAATGTTTATGAGTATTAACTATATTAATATGCACTGTGTCCCACCATGTACCCTGGACCCCAGTTTTGTTTTTCTAGCATGCTAGAATTCCAGCACCTTAAGAGGTAGATGTTGCGTTTTTTTCAGCACTCTGGCTGAAAACTTTGCCTACCCCTGATCTAGAAGCTCTATACAGCTAGAGGAAAAGGGCATGAAAGGTATTATTAAAAGGAAAGTCTTATTTATATAATATAAGCCTTAGTTTATATTAGAACTCTTTAACTATTTTCCCTTCCTTCAGTTGCATATTTAACAGAAAGTGTAACAGATCTGGCTGGCCCAGGGCTGGCCCTGATGCCCTCTTATGGCAGGTCAGATCCTGAGTCACTCTCTAAAGTCCATCATTCTTCTCTCACTTGCTATACCTTGTTCTTATTAAGAAATTGAAAAAGGAGGCTGCCCAAGGGTCTTAAAATGAACCCTTTAGCCTGTTACCCTGGATCCCCTGCAGACCCTGCTGCTTTTAGTCAATTTTAGTCCACATGTGTCCCCAAGAGCACCCATTGCCTTATGGACTAATCCAGGCTTTGAACCAGGCTTACAACCATGCTCATTCCTCACAGGTGTTTCCAGTCATCCCTTAGGTAGGCACTTCACCCCAAACCACCAGGCCACCTTAGGCTTCCACTCCCTTGTTGGGGCCTCAGTCTTACCCATGTCCACCCCTCTGCTCTGGTTGATCTCTTTAGCCTAGACCCAGTGCACTAGGTATGACTTTGTGGGTTCCAGGCCTTGTTTTGCACTCCTGCAGACTTATCTCTGCCTCTCTCTGGACTCTGGGCTCTTTAGCCCTGTTTCTGGCTTTCTCAAGCTATGGGCCCCCAACCCGTGCTTTGCTTCTCACAAGCTTTTATCTCTTCCCTTCTTGGGCTGTGGGCCCCTGGCCCCAGTCACAGCCCTCTCTAGGCTGTGGGCTCTTTATTGATGTCTCTGCCACTTTTGGACCACACTGAAGCTTTCACCCTGCTCCAACAATCTCCAGTCTTACATGCACTCTGGGACCTCCTATTGTGCCTTTCTAGTCCCATCCAAATTGCCAGGAAAACTCAAACTAAACACACAGGGACTCAGGATCTAACTGGCAGTCTGACAAGATTCCCCCTGTCTTTGATCCTATTCCTCTTTCACCAAGATTCAAGGTCCTACTTAGCATTGCCAGGCTTTCCAGGAGACAGCAAAGCCTTCCACTGCAGCTTTCTACTACAGGAGCTCCTCACTCTGTGGCTAACAGTGTCAGACTCACAGCCTGATCTTAGGCACAGGCTCTAAAGGCATTTATGGACATGCTCTGGGAGGTGGGGGATAGGGTTGATTCAATTAGCACAGCCCTGAGAGCAGGCTAATTAAAGCACCCAGAACAGTACATGTATTAGCATCCCTGTACTGAAAAATGGTGGCAGAGCACTTTGAACAAGGTTTAGTTTAAAGCACCCTGCCACCATTTTTCAGCAGGGGGATGCTGATACATGTGATGCTGGAGTCTGCTGGAGTGTGGTAATTATGACACTCCAGCAGACCCAATTAATCGAGGCTTTGAACAGATTAATCGAGTCTGCTCCGATGCACTGTAATTGTAGTACATCAGAGCAGCCTCCCTGCATATGTATAGGGTCCCTGTGAGTCTCCTAAGCCCTGTCCTATCTTGTCATGTGACTCTGCAGGCACTCTCAGGAGTTTTCACTCCGTGGCTGATGACCTACCTGCTCTTCCTGCTAGACCTGAGGGCATTGGTCTGCAGCCCCTTGTTTCTGGGCTGATTCCCTGACTGCCCTTGCTGCATTTTACTGCTCTGCCTCCCCTCCACCCAGGGTGAATTACCTTCCCTGTGCATTGCACCCTGTTCTGTCTGCTGGCAGCCATTTCATTAGCAGTTAGCTTGTTTCCTAGCTGCCAGTCCTCCCTGATTCAGCTCAGCCTGGTACTCTTTCCTCTTAAAGTAACAGGAGCCTTCTGGCTTTCTATTACAGAATGTTTAAAGATCATAATGGGGATTGTGTGCTTCAGGACTAAGCAGGTCAAAGTCTCTACCTGAAAACTCAAACCTTGTTTAACTGTAAAATTGTCAAGTTGCAGAATCCTGTTAATATATCATACCTCCCCGTGCACACCACTTAAGAATGAAAACATATTTTATTTATACCAGATTGGAATGTACTGAATGGCTAGTTGGACTCTGAGCAGGACCTAGCAAACAAAACTTTCTAATATATGCTTCCAATATAAAAGGAGAGAAAACCTACTATGATTAACTGGTGAAGACTTAGTGAATAGCATGGAGGTAGGTCAACAAGCCACTGCCTATGTTTTCAATAGGGAAACCCACGTGCATGGTTTTCTTCCTGCTCGTCAGTAGTCTGCAGTTGATTCAACTTCTGAAATCACAAAAGAGATCTCAAAGTGATTGTGCTGTAAATTTCAAGTACCATTTCTTCATGATGTAAACTAAAATCTCTTCCCAAACCTTTCAACAATATTTTAGTAATGCATCGTTTGTATACAGTGGCTGTACATGTTTCTTGTATTATATTGTGGCTTGTTCATAGCAGCTGTTCAGAAAATTGAAGGTAGAAAGCAGAGAAAATGGTTGTGTATGTAAATAGACCTTTATCAGCCAGTAGATTTTTTAAGGAGGAAGCTATTTGAGTACAAGGTCACTGTGCCTCTTAAAATGTCTACCAATTTTGATTACTGAGAGAGTGATGGACATTAGATACCCCACTGAAATTTTCAGACTATGTTGAGAATGTAATTAAAGATGGTAAAAAAGAAAAGTTTATGTCCTCTTATGGTGTGATTACATGGACAGGAGCTGCTTTGCATGGTAGAGAATGTTTGTGGGGGCCTAAATCAAATTGATCTTGTAGTTTAAGTGAGTCATGCCTAAAAATTGTCCAAACACAAATGAAATCTGCATTCATCATCAGTTCAACTGCATTAATATGAATGTACCCTTCAGAGCATATATCGTAAAATGGAAGACATCTGAATGGCAGTCTCAGAATGCATGTGATCTTCCTTGGTTTTGTTTAGAATTAACCAGACTGGGTGCATCTACACAAGATGCTTTACTGCACAGTAGGCTAATCTACTGCACAGTACAGAATCAGCATCTACACATGCAGAGCATTTACTGCACAGTAAATTAATCTACTGCACAGTTGGCCACAGCTTGTAGATATAGGTGGTAGATTTATCCTGCATTAGCTACTGTGCAGTGCCACACATGTGGACAGCTGGCCAGGAGCAAATTGCTCCTAGTCAGCCCAGGCAGCAGGAGATGGGGGAACTCTCCCCTCCCCCAGTCAGCTGCTTGCTTCCCAACTCTGATCTACTTACTGGAGCAGGGGCTGGGAAGCAGGCAGCTGCCTGAGGTAGGGAATGGTATCTCAGTCCCTGCTCTGATCAGCCATTCAGGACACAGACCTGAGAGGCAGGCAGCTGCCAGGGGCAGATGATTGCTTCCCAACCCCCACCTCTGTGAATTGGGATGCAGGGCTGGGAGGCAGCTGCTCTGGAGGTGGGACAGCTCCGTCCACACCCTGGCATGCAGACATCACCTCAGTGCTGCCTGCCAGCTAGCACCTGGGGGAGCCTGGAACTCCTCCCTGCACTGAACTGCTCCCACCACAAGCAAATTTGCTCCTGATAGGAGCATGTGTAGACATGCTCCCATGAATGTTTACTGCTTATTTTACTGTGCAGTAAGCTTAAAGTGCATTAACAGCATATGTAACAGCATAGCACCCCCTGTTTGTGGTACTATGGTGTAACTGTTCAGACATATAGTTGCATCAAGGCAGTTGTCAAGTAGACTTGCAGTTGATCTGTGACAGCAACTCTTCCAATATCTACAGTCATGTTTTAATGTAGTGTAAGTATTCATAGTTATATTACTTTCAATAGTTAGACCTGTTTACACCAGCTGATGATTTGGCCACACACAAAAAAGTCTATGCCTTATACAAATTTAATGTACTGCTTTTTTTGCTTTTGATCATTTGAGGTCAGTATGCTTCATGTAGCATTAATAGAAAAGGTCAACCCTGACAAATGAACTCACGTTTTCCTTAAGTACAGAAAAGGAGTTTAAGAGGGGAGGACATTGTACTGTCAAATTGGAAGGTGATAATAATTAGACGTCATAAGAGCATCCTACTTTTTTGCTGTAAAAACTGAAACATGCAAGCAGCGCTAATGAAAGTGGCTTCAAAAGAACCCAGCTAATTTATTCTGAGGGGTCTAAAATGTAACTAGGACATGAGTAGTATGTTCTTCAAAGGGTGGCAGAGTTTGCCTATATTAAGACAAAGATCATATCAGATATGATTTCTATGAAGGAGTTCTGATGAGCATGCGAATTAAGATCTAACGTCTAACAAATGAGGAGCCCATGCAAATATGCTATAACACAATTTGCAAAGTTGTTAACCTCCTGATGTGAAAAACTCCGAGACTGAAAAGGTTCCTAATTTAGTTTCAGTCCATGAAGGAGCCAGTATTTCAGACTCTAATCCCAATGCCTTGTTTTGGGAAAATTAGACAGGAAATAACATGTAAATAGACTTTTTGGCTTGTCTTAAGAAAGTCAAATACTTAGATTAGCCTTCTGACTGCTATTTTTACACTTCTGTTCTTCAGAGGAACAAGAAAAGTAGAATTTCAGAGGAAGTTTGATTTAAATTCCTCCCTGTGTGGAACAATAAGAAAGCCTGGGGGAAGTTTGACCTTTTGTTTAGCCTACTAGGAATAAATGCCAACTACCAAACTTGGGTCTGACTTACTCAAAGTTACAAGAAGTTTGGATGTTAGATTTAAGTTCATTCTCATTCTCATGCTAACTCCAAGAGAGCTGCTAACCTTGCAGATAAACAGTAGCTACCCTACCCCAGTAGATTATTTAGTTCCCCCTTATCAGGATTCTCTGATGTATGAGATTCAGTGAACTTGGTGCAGCCACAAAAATGTACCAGGGGCCTGGTCTACACAAGATGCTGACTATTCAGTCATTACTGTGCAGTCATTTAGTACTTATATAAACAATAATCAGAGTTACTGTGCAGTAATGCCACCAAATGGCTTTTTCATGATGCTGACTGCAGTGGCATTGCATCACGCTTTCTCAGGCTACTGGGTGGTCAGTGTCTTGTGTAGACACAGCCAAGGAGCATGATCTGTACACATTTTTACACATGCAAGTGCTGCAGTGCCAAGCGTTTTGAAAAGAAGTACCCAGCACTGCATCGCTTGCAGTTGTATAAGCTGCAAAATGCAAAACCCCAAAGGTTTAGCACAGCATTTTTAATAGTTTGAATTTGCTTTAGAAAAAGATACACTGAGTTGGTTGTAACAACAATGAACATTGGAGGCTGTAGGGGCAACCACCTAGTTAGTTTTCAGATGGCTCTTCATAAGTTTATGAATATGGTAATATGATGTCGTTCCCTGCTGTAGTAAGGGACTGGTCCTGATAATTCTGGAGATTTCTTGTCTCTCCATTGCTGAATTAAATGGCCCTTTAGTTCTATTTAAAGAACATTGAGTAAAATCAATTACTGTGACAGATCTGTCTGTGTGTATGCACAGAGTGTGCTCATGAACAACGTGTGTAGCCTGCCTCTGTTTCTGTGTGCATGCTTAGGCACATGTGTTGTCCTTTTATGCGTGTATGAAGTAAAACAGAAAAATCTTTAGTTTTAAAACTAGCACAACATTTGGGTTTCTTATTTAACATTCATAAATCTTTTTGATAAATCTACCAAGCACCCAGTGAATTTTGATTTTTCTCTTAATATTATCACAGTGGTGGTTCATGTTAAATGTCTTTGGCTTTGAAAATACAATCACACTATTTGCTCAGAATAAGGCAGGGTATCAAGACTAGAAGCAGTATCACCACTAGAAGCTAACCAGAGATGACAGAGAAATGTTTAAATTTTTTTATTTGGGGGGGGCGGTCTTTTGGTCATTTCCATTGACATTTTATTGAATGTCACTGACAATGAGTAAACAAGCTAATGAGGTTTTGCTAAGTCTCTGCAAACAAATTGTGAATTCAGAAAAACTGCTTATCCTCTAATCCCAAATTTCCTATTTTGGGACTATTTGAATGTCCCTCTGGTTTTGCAGAGATATATTCATTCAATATATGATCAGCATCAAAGGCTTAAAATTCCGATTAACCACTTTTTGGCATCTCACCTCTTTCCAGTTTGAACTTGGAATCTCCTCCGTGCACAGACCGCTAATGAGGAAATCCTTGCTTATGAATTCAGTTCAGAATGGAAGATTTTTTTTTCTTTTGCATAATGTCTGCTTTGAAGTCAGGCAGTCCAAGAAAGTGATTGATCTAGCCCAAGTTCATAACTTTTTCAAAGTACTGCCGATATCATTAAATTTTAATTAACCCTTTGAGCTCCTTCTATGATGTAAAGATGAGGGAACATCAAAGGCTTGTGTGTTAGAGCAGCAGTGGAATCTTTTGAGCTGGCTTAGCCTTACTGAAGATATCTAAGCTGAAAAATATTTCAGCTCTGTAGTCAGCTCAATTCTAGTTACTGGCTCTGCTCTGCATTAGAAGAAGCAGAGCTATTGTTATATTCTCAGCCAGAGCTATTTATACACTGTGATACTGAGCACTTCTTTGTCTAATGTTATTCTTCTCTCTATTCAAATAAGTAATGCATCAAAAACAAAAAAGAATTAATAGCATTTCACATCCTATTTTTCTTTATTTGTCCATGGTCACATTAACTATTTTTTTTGGTTAGTTATGGTTATGACCATGTCCAGTAGGACTTAATACAATTAAAGAAAAAAGATTCTATAGAAATTATACAAAAATTATAGAGGTCTTTTAAAAATCCATCTTATAGAATTTATTTTCTATATAAGGTAGTTTAACTGAAAATAGGAATCAGAGACCATTACCAAAGAGTCAGCTCTTCACAACAGAGGGGAGAACTGGGTGTGAAGTATTATATTTTCAAGCCCAGTTCACTTTTTTCCTGTACTTCGTACTGCTATATACACCAAAGCAAAATGGAAGCAAAATCTGTTTTAAACCTATTCGTGTTGTACTTATTGGACATATCTACATGTGCACTTTAATGCACAGTAGACATGGGAAAAAAACATGACATTACTCTTATGCACAGTAAAATAGTCTACTGGGCATTCAGCACCACTAAAAAAGCATGCCAATGTGCTACTACACATTAGCACAGCATAATGCACATTAATTTAGTACCTTGCATTGGAAGTACTAAATTTAATGTGCTTTAGAAAAGGAGCATTAATGCATGAGTAGATGCTACCACTGTGTATAGATATAAATTGCTTTACGAAATCACAGAAAAACTATGATTAATCTCTCTTTCAGTGAGTGAGGGGGAAGACTTGGCTAAGTGACCCTAAGTTTCTGTCTCACTAACATTCACTTATGTCATTATATTTGGATCAGCCACAGCTGGGATAGAGGGCAACAGTCTAAGAAGGACAAAGAGTGTGAAATGAGAGAGGAAAATGTCTCCACATAGCAGAGTTAGGGTGAACAGGGTAAAAGCAAAAGAAAAATCTAATATTCTTCCATGTAATCTCATGTTTGGATGATTGAAATCTTTATTCCATTGTCTAGTATATCTATTGTCTTAGTATATCTCTTTATATATCTTTATAGAAAATAGTTGGCAGGAAAGAATTATGAGTGAAAGTCTGTCATAGATTCATAGATTCATAGTTCATCACGGGGGGCAGAAGGGAATTGGTGAGTATTTATTCACCAAGGCACCCCCGGGGGTTACAAGAAATATTGGCCACAAACTAGCAGAGAGCAGATTTAGACTAGACATTAGGAAGAACTTCTTCACAGTTAGAGTGGCCAAGGTCTGGAACGGGCTCCCAAGGGAGGTGGTGCTCTCCCCTACCCTGGGGGTTGTGCGGGCCGCCTCCCGATACCATCCTCGTTGCCATGTGCGGGCCGCCTCCCGATCCCATCCTCGTCGCCATGTGCAGGCCGGGTGCGATCCGGGCCCTTTTTTGTGCTCTGCGCGGGCTGTGGCCAGCAGCCCAGGCACGCAGGGTCGGAGAGAACGGGCGACACGCTAGAATTAGGCACGGACTCGTAATGGTAGATTTAAAGATTGTTTACTTACACCAAAGATGGTCGTGGTGTAGGCTGGACAGTTTTCCAGGCTCAGCTTCACTTAAGTCCTCGCTAGAGGACTCCGACAATTGACCCCGGAGTGGTTGAAGCTCCGCGGGTTCGGTAGTTTCAAAGGAAAGGGATACGTCTTAGGATTGCGCTCGGC
>NW_005841843.1:2888972-2938962 GCF_000455745.1 Alligator sinensis
AGGTCTTGGGGTTGCGCTCGGTGAGGGGGAGAGGCTAGAGGCCGTTTGGCCCCCGGAGTGGTTGAAGCTCTGTGGGTTCGGTAAATAGGCCCCCAGAGTTGTTAAGACTCCATGGGTTCGGTAAATCAGCCCTCTATTGCCCTCTTAAGGAGAAGAAAAAGCTGGGTTTGAAGGGATTAGCAGCGCTTAGAAATCTTCACGCTCTTTCTCCCAAACTCCAGTTGCTTTCTCTCTCTCTCTCCAACTTGGGCGGAAACCTCCCAAGCTCTTTATACGGCTAGCAAGCCAATCGCTAGCCGCCACGTGTGCATAATTTAGGATTGGCCAATAATGTGGCGCAAATCTTAATACAAATGGCGGGAACTCCTTTGCACCGTGCATCACTATGATGCAAAAGAAATGCACCATGCAAAGAAGGCTACAAACTGGCAGGAAATACTGTTCTGCATGCGGGTTCTCTATTGCAGCAGAAAACTCTACCATGCAAAAGAGCTGCAATTTGGCGGGGACATAATTTAGCGGTGCTGAAGCACACAAAAACAAAAAACCACAACTTTGGGTTGTGACAGGGGTCTTCGAGGAGGTTAGATAAGCTGGGTCATCTAGACCCAGCACTCTGTCCTGCCTATGCAGGGGGTCGGACTCGATGATCTATTGAGGTCCCTTCCGACCCTAACATCTATGAATCTATGAATCTAGGGCAAGTAACCCACAGAAGGGGAAAAGTTTATATTTATTTTGGAGAGGAAAGGAGACACATATTGGGTGTCTAGGTGATTTAAAAGGAAAATTACCTGATCTAGAGGTCAGATAATTTTCAGGGGCTACATCTACATGAGACGTTGACTGCACAGTAGCTCATTACTACAGTGCAGTAGTTCATTACTACTGCGCAGTAGGATCACATGACACAAAGTGTGATGCGATGCTACTGTGCAATAGTAACAAGCGACTGCACACTAGTAATGAGCTACCGCACAGTCAGCATCACCAGAAAGCCATTCGGGAATGCTGCTGCACAGTAACCTCAGTTACTGCACAGTGATTTAGTTATTGTATCCACAAGTACTGCAGTAACAAATAGTGTAGTCAACATCTCGTGTAGATGCAGCCAGATAAATATTCATTTATTTGAAACCACCAAGTAGGCTGCAACGTTCTTTAAGCATGCCTCCTCCAGAATGCCCTGAGTTCAGAGAGAGAATCTCACACTCTGTGGTTTTAAGGACCACCACAATTTTCTCTCTGACTCCTACCAGGAGTACCATATACTGTGCGTTTGTAGAGGGATTACATGGGTCCCTTTGCTCCTGCCAGAGAACACAAGCAAAATAAAGACGATTTTATAGTGTTATTTTCTGCTTGTTTCAAGGGCAAAGGGGCCTGACTTCAGACTGATGAAACTGCATTGATTAAACTAGCGTATTAATATAGGATGGATGAATGCATGTTTTTTAAATGACTGTTTTGCTTTGCTGTGGCAAAACTTACAAAACAATTCCTTCAGAAAATGACAGTTTCTTTCCCTCCCAAGTTCTGAACTGATGAGAATGTAGGTAATGCATGGATTACTAAAATCACTTTTTTCCACCTGTCAGCCTTAAATCTGTTTTAGGATTACAGACAAGGACAGCATCAAATCTACTGTGTGATGCATGAATTAAAATGAAGTTGTGACATGTGGTAAATATGGAGTGGAAAAAGACATATGGAAATGGAGCTTTCATAAGGAAGTCTCTCTTTCCAGGGTCTTTTGCGTTGTTTTTGTATTTTGCTGTCAACATAGTAGCCATTGTGTATGCCTGCATGATTCTAATTGTATAGAGCAAAATACTTTCAAAGTCCTGGTCCTTGATAATTGATAAGATAGTATTGCATGGATAAGTGTCTAAATGTAAGAATGTAGGGAATATGGGTGAGAGGAAGAAAGGGTTTTTAAAAAGCCCAAGGAATGTAGGCTCAGAAGTCGATAGGGCTTGTTTTCCTAAATAACTTAGGTTATTTTTAAAAATCTATCCAAAATTATGCTTGTTTGTGTAGGGCAATGACTGAATTTGTTTCACAGCTGAATGAATATTTATAAATGTTAATTTTATTTTAATGGCCACTTGTATCATGCATGACCATTTCAGGGAAGTAGGAAGAAGGAGATAGCAAGTTATCCTAGTCAAGCCAATATTGGTTTGTACCCACAGCTGTGCCACCCATAATCCTACTTCTTTGGGCATTGTTACATGATAATTTTGGGCAGCTCCTGGAGCTCTTAACCCCTGGTATGTCTGCACATTAACACCTTAACATGGTGTTAGGCATTCATTATGCAACTCAAAGTTACACCGCTTCAAGGCAGGATTATTTCTGATTCACACTATGTAGCTCCTGTTCCATTAAAGTGTGGCCACTCCCCACAGATGTGCCACCTAAATTGAAGTCCTCCAGTATCCCAGAATCTCGCACACTCCCACCCATAGAACAGGTATAGAAGCCTGTCCTGGCTCACCTGACCTCTAGTGACAATTCACAGCTCCGAGTCCTGCCCCTGCTCACCAGGCCTCTAGTGGCAAGTCACAGCTGTGCAGGTTGGGGACAGCCAGAGAAAGTTTCTAGACTAAGGGTGTGACTGCTTCAAATTCCAAGCTAGCACTTAACAGTGATCAACATTTGTGCGGTTCACAGAGTGTAACGAGGCACTTTAGTATAAATAGAATTGTGTTTATTTAACAGGAAGAATAAACCATGTTGTGACTATTAAAGATAGCCATCCAAATTAAAAAAAAAAACAAACACTTTGTTTCTTGGGTTTCTTGAAATGAACATTCAGCCATTTCAGCATCCTTTATATTTTCTGAGAAGCAATTTTGAAATTAGAAGAATTAACCAGTTATTCAGAAATGATGCTCTTTTTCTGTATACTATCATAACTTACCTTTTTGGGGGGAAAAAATCTATTTTAGGGGTGTTTTGTGGTTTGTTTTGCTCTTCAGAAGCTACTTTTAAGGCCACCTTTGTACATATGCAGATTAAATGGGATATACTGAAAATAATGGTTTACCTGGAAGTAAAATATTATACCATGCCTTTAAAATGTTATGAAAGTCAGGGGAGGCTGTGTAAATTGAGTGATAACTTAGATGTCAGAATTTCCCAACTGTGGAACACTTACACTTTAATAATAGTGTTTCATTCAGCCATCCAAAGTGCTTTTTCTGCCTACTTTCAAGATGCATCAATGCTTCTGGCTTCAAGGTTGCAATGAAAAATCTGAAAACTTGAAAACTCACCCCATCCTAGAGTTAGAGCTGTGGGAGCTATGAAAAATCAAAGAGCACTGGACAGAGAGGAGTTGACAAGATCCAGGGTAAACATCATGAAGGAAATGATGCAGAAACTGGTCTTACCTAAGGTGTCCTAACCTTTTGCCAGCCTGAACTTCTCTTGATTTTACTAACTGTTTCTATTTAATTTTCCTTCCCTTTTTCTTAGCCCACCCCTGCTTTATGTGTAGTATCTGAATTAAAGAAGTGGCCAGCAGGTACATCTGAAAATAGTGGGACTACTGAAATAGTTTTGCTTGTGTTCAAAAGTATTTTTATCCTGGGTTAATGCTAGTGGGAGCTGTGTATCTGAGGCACGTGGCATACATTCATTTAATGACACAATAGGATTTGATCCCAATAATTGTGTCTCCTGCCATGATACTCAGGTATGGTAGGAAACACAATTTTTGGCATCTGGGATCAGACCCCAACTTCATCACTTGCCAGTGCAGGGCGAGGTCAGGATCATAACTGCAGGCTCCCCTGCACTGGCAAGTTGAAAGAAGAGGGCCACAGGTCCAGTTGGGCTGGCAGCCTCTGGGGCCCTACTGAGAACTTGAACCAACTCCAGTGCACTCTGGGCAGGACTACATCAGCTGACTGTTGGACTGAAGCTGACAATGAACTGACTGTCTGACCCAGCCCCAGACCAAAGTGGAGGGGCCACAGTGAAGTCTGAGGGGCTGGAAGAGAAGGCCCCAGTGAAGTTTGGGGGGCTGAAACTGGCAAACAGCTGATTGTTGGCCTCAGCTGAGACAGCCAGTGGGTCCAGTGGGTCTAGTTTGAAACTGGGGCTGTGCAGGGTGGGCCAGCAATCTGCTGATTGTCAAAACCCCATGTCCAGCTTCTCTAGGTGCTCCCCTGCTGAGGACATTCAACCCCAGTGGGAGTCTCTGGTCCCCCACACCTGACAGCTGCCATGCATGTGATTTAAAGTCCCTGTAGGGAAGCTGGAGGAAGATTGGGGAGTCCTTCTTGATGCGAGACTTACAGAGCCCTTCTCCCCACCCCCACCAAAGTCTGCCTCTGGGGGTGAGAAGGGGTGCTAGGAGCTGTAATCGATGCGGCCCCTAACCCAATCCCACTGATTGGCTGATTAGGTAGGGAAGGCTGCATGCCAGACCCTGGGGTGCTCAGTATTAGATCTGTATGTTCAGCTGAGCATTAGGATCCATCATGGGTCAGCCCTGACATGCCACACATTTAATTTAAGGCATGATACAAACAAGCCATAAAGACCTGGCACATTATATAGGGAATATCTTTGTGGCTAGTTTTCTTTATAAGCACACCATACACTGGCTTTCACATGTGTCATCCCTACTATTTATGGTGTGAGTAACACCTTCATCACATCTTAAATGCAACGTGCGACAGGTCCCTAACTTCCTAGAATTTTCTTAAATCATATCCCTGAATTTCAGTGGCTCTGCATCACGAGAGATGAAATAGCATTCCTTTGGCAGTAAAAGAACTGCTATAAGGAAAGGCATCCTAGATAAAAAAGCTACCAGTAACAGAGAATATTTCTAGTGACATCAAGCATGGATATGCATTTTTTTTGCTTTTGTTTTATTAAATGAATGTAACATTCATTAAAGATGATGTTTTGACAGTCTTGGAAGCTTTAATCCTTTCTTTCTTCAAAGACCAGCAAAAATGCAAGCTTCCTTAAGCTGCCCTATGATTATACATCAATTCTGACTGAACACGACTAGCAAAACGATAGTTTGATTTCATGTTCATCCAGTCCTAGGCATGTATGATAGAACTGTAGAAAATGGTGAATATGAAGAAGGAAACAGTGAGGAGTTAGAATATGGCTTTGGGGGTTAGCCAGGAACTGGGCAGGGGTAGCACAAGTGGAAAGAAATGAATTTGAATTTCTGTTTCTTTTCTTTGACTCATACTCCTGGTTTCTCTTGCTGCTTGTATGATTTTGGTGTGTACTTAGTACATTTTATTTGCTCTCTCCTGGGTTCCCAGCATTCTCATAATCAGTATAAAAAACTCTGTACAAAAGAGGCATGATCTTTAATAATTCCAGTCTTCCAAGTCTGTATGGTTAAGGGCTTGTAAATACTAAAATGATAGGTTTAAAAAAAAATCTTGTTTATATTTTATTGGATTGGTCACTGAATTAAAGAACATATAAACATGCTTTGTATATTACAAAATGTATGCTAAGAGCTGAGTCTATAAAATAATGAAGGCCAATAGAAGAAGTCTCAAGGGATAGAATCTGGGGGGGAAATCATTGAAGTCACTGAAATTACATCAGGGAGCCATTGAGGCTCTGCAGTCCTATTTTTAAAATTAGTGGGTTTAAGCCCATTTGTAAATGATGTGAGCCTCTTGCAGAGTTTTTTTAAATTCTTTTTTAGAAACCAGGAGTAAGTAGAATATATATATATATATATATATTTCCATCTACACTTAGTTTGTAAATGCATTTGATATATTTTTTGACTTCTTAACCCTTAAGAAATTGATGTGTGACTTTGTAAGATATTTTTGGATTTAGAAAGCTACAATCTCTTGGATAATATCAGAGATATTAGAAGGATGGGGGTCTGATATTGTAAATAAGTTATTTTCTAATTCCTTCTTATGAAGTGCTTCAGCAGAAAACGCTGGAGGATAGGGAGACAATATTTAGAAACAATTTTGCCCTTCAGAAAAAAGCAAAGACTTTGAGAAGGACAGGAAGTGAGAAGACCTCATTACAATAATATGAATTACACCTAAATCAGATTGGCTGGAAAACAAATGGCTGGGTTTACATCTGCTGCTGTTGTGCATTACAATGATCATTTGCTGCATTAATATTGCAGCTGATACTGCTACAGGGCAATTTGTGTACAGCACCAAATAATCAGTAATTCTCAATCTAGGTGATGGTATTATTCGTCACATTAATCTGAACCTCAATTCAATTATTAAGGAGTATTATTAGGTATATGGGATATTTATACTATTAAAATGATCAAATCCCATTTCAGACCCTGAAAGATCAATCACGAGACTTGACCAAATCTTCAGTATTGAAATTATTTGAAGACCTATGTTGTTGTGCTTTCATAACCCATAAAGACCTTAAAGAGATTTACAACAGTAATTTGCTTAACTATATTAGTACTGTTCTGCATGGTGATCTAACTGTGTTGCTATGGACTGTGAACACACTGTGCCCACTAAACCAGGCAGGGTTCAGGACTACCCAGAAGCTAGCTCAGAAAATAGGCAGGTATTCCAAGAGTGTCCCTGTCACAGCAGCATCACCCTGCAGTGGCTATACGTTAGCAGCTGCCTTAACATCCCTTCATTCAAACGTGCCTGCTCCATTTCCACAGAAAAGAATCAATGTCAGACTCAAACTTCTTTCTTGGCATAGTTTCAAGAGGAACTTGGGAAACATATTGGGAAAAAAACCAAAACAGTTCTGCTCTCTCTGGGTTGTAATTCCCAGGGGCTTTTTCTCTTGTCTGTCTTGGCACTGGAAAAGGCCAGTCTTCTGTCCCTTTAGTTGCCCTACTTTGGGGCCTATTGCAGCAGTCTGTCTCTCTCCTGAGGCTCTCTCTGCCCTTCCTAGGGATTGCCTGGCTGGGTTTGGTAATTGTTCAGAACTGGTTGGTCCCAACTCCCTAGGCCCTTAAAGGGAGAAAGTCACCATGTTACTTTATGCAGAAATAGAAGCGTTTGCCCAGGGTGCTCCCCTGAAGTCTAACAGAGCATAAAATTCCTTTTGAAATTCAGTTGGATATGATATTATTCTCTGGAACTGGTCTTTGGTGCTGCTGCTCAGTTTAGGTAGTAGGTAAAAAGATATTTTAATTATACAAGGAAAAGCAGCAACTTCTATGGGGTTTGCAAACCATGTTCTGTTATAACCTCATTTTCAGTCATTCAGATTCTCTTTATAAGCATTTGGAATGAAAGATGCAATAGAAATGTAAGTAAAATAATTATTAAAGGCAAGCATAATTGCCTTGATCATAAAAGCGTTATAGATCAAGTGTTACTTTCATCACCCTATCGCTGTCAAAACACTCCAATGATTTAAGAAGTCTAAACACATTTTACTAAAATCAGGGTCCATAGCATTGCATCTCTCACACTCCTCTAAGTGGAAAAACCATGAAATCCAAATATGTGATAATGAAGGCTCAAAACAATATGGCACCATGAGAAATATGTCCGCAGTCCCCGGGGCAATGCTGAGACTACACAATTAACACTATTAATGGTAGCCACTGTTTGCATGCTCATTTTATTCTTTAAAACACACTGTTTTGTTTCAAGCAAGTAGAAGGAAAATAGTAAGAGTGACAAATGAGTTTTATATTTAAGGATCAAAAAGGTGAGTTCATCCCCAGTGTGACTATTTAGTGAAACATTATTGCAATAAATGGAGTTACGCTCTGGATGAACTTGTCCCTAAATTTGCAACTGCCATACTCCTTCATGAGGTAAGGAAGAAAAAGAAAAGCATGATCCTACTAGAACTAGATAAAAGGAGACTTCTGAAGCAGTCAAGTTTTAGTAGTATGATTACAAGGCAGGTCTCTGCTCTACAGGCAGTAAAAATATTGCTTACTATTGTTATAGATGCAATATGGCATGGATTAACTTGGCATAAAAGCATTAAGATCATTGTACTTATACTATAAAATGCTGTACTGTAAAACACAGCTACTTCTGAATCAGATAACTAAGTATTCTCCATGGGCTAACTATTTTTTTTTAAATCACTTTACCAGTAGCAATCTTAGTCTTATCTGCAGCTGTCACATGCACAGGGAATGAAAAAAGTTTTGTCCATTGCATAAGGGAAGCCTAAGAATGCTGATATTATCTACAGATTATTCTGTCCCAGTAGTATCGTGTTGTCTTATGTTATCGTGGTGATCAGGGTTTGATGCTGCAATCTTTGTACATTTATTACTCCCATTGACTTCATTGAGAATACTAGTTGGGCAATAAGTACAAGTCTGGAAAAAAATATCAGGAATGCTTAGTACTATTTAGCACTAGGGTCATGCATACGTGCTCAAGCTTAAATCAGAACTATGCTACCTCAAACTCAACCTCTTTTGAACTAAAGAATCATGTAAGTATGGTATCTGCTTAGAACCTTCATATTCTGTAGCCACAAAACAGTTTTATTATTAGTTTGTGGAAGGTTCTGACTCTTTTTTCTTTCTATTTGTGTGTTTTATTATCCCTGTATATTTCCGATGGGTTTGCCAGTTTGCTTTCTCAAAGGCCCTCCACAATGAAGGGGAGCATTTTATTCAAGATGTCTGCTGTGACAGAGCACAGACACTGTGATTTTTCACAGATGTTTTACTTTTGTTCGTTCTTGGGTTTTTTTCCCCTTAGTTTATAATAAAACTACATTCAGCCTGAGATAATATGGAAATCAGATCGCTACGAAATGATAAATGATGGTGAATACTGTTTTATTCACAGATTTAGAAAGGAGTGGAGTAGGCTTCCAAGAACGCTAAGAGATATAGGGCATGATTCTGGACTCATAGATAAGAATAACTCTGTCAGCTACAAGTTAATGCTGATGTAAAAACTGTGAGCAATCAGAAATAAGCTCTTGGTATGCCTGGATTTGAAAAATGACTCCTGATCACATGTATAGTAATGCCAGATAAAAACATTTTTAGGAAAAGAAGTAGAGTTGGGTATAACCACTCCTTATATTTCATGTCTTAAGCTGATATCTCTCTGTAAATCAGAAGTTAATTCCTATCTCCAAGTGCATTATGGGAGTATTGCAACATTCTTCTCAAGCTTTACTGAAGACAATATACTGTGCCAGATGGTCTGGCACTATAATCTACTTTGACTAATCCTATGTTTCTTTGACATGTAGAACCTTTGCTGATTCTCGAGCTGTACAAAATGCTGGATTTTCACAAAGAAAAACACGCATAGAATAAACCTGAGTGCTTTTTTCTAGCTTGAAGTGAAGTTTTAAAGACTTGACAAATTAGTGGTGGTCCGAGGGAAAAAAAGCAGTTAGCTAAAATGAAAGCATTTCTAAAAAAGACTTCTGTCTCTTCTGGCAGCACCAGCTTCAAATGATCTGCCCACTGAGAGCTGCTCATTTTGATGTAGCCAGTTTCATAAAAGCTGATTCAGGATTTAGACTCCTACAGGGTCCTCATAAACTGAATATAAAATAAAAAAAGGAACAATTTAAAAGATTTAATACAAAGAATAATTTCTTTCTGATGTGATGTTACTTTTCTTTCCCAAATAAAAAGTGCCCACACTTTGGGGAAAAAAATCATTTATGTTTATATTCTCTAAATGAGGAAGTCATGGCAGATTTTGTGATCGTGAAAAGCTATACATGTTCCTTAGTAGGTAGTTGGAAAACTCAGCCTCTGGGTTTCTACTGTTTAGTACGTTTTGAGGTATGGAT
This sequence comes from Alligator sinensis, assembly GCF_000455745.1. Lineage (NCBI taxonomy): Eukaryota > Metazoa > Chordata > Crocodylia > Alligatoridae > Alligator > Alligator sinensis. Next base: position 2,898,732 of record NW_005841843.1, read on the forward strand.
TTATTTGGTTAGGTTTGTCCAGGTTGGCCGTTCTCCTTATGTCTTGGCAAGTTGTGTTTCTCACAGGATCAAACTGAGTTTTAATAGGAAAGTAGCTTTGGTGTTTTGGCATCTTTTGTTCCCTGACTTGCTAGGGGTCCCTGGAATATTCTAACTACCTCCACCTCAGTAGCATAACTTGGATGGGACAAGCACCAGAAACAATTCAGAGGGGTACCAGGGTGCCAGCCCCCAGGAGGCCCATACCACCACTGCTACCACCACAGTCCCTGTTTGGGAATCTTGTGCTGAAGCAGCAGCAGCCTCTTCATTACAAGGTTGCTTGTCCTACTGGAAAAGATTTGGTCCTCCCTGAATTGCATCTAGACACTTCATGGAAAACGTGTCCACCTACTCCATAAGTGGAGAATCAAAGAGAGTCTGGGTTGTGATTGTGGTGTGTTTTTTCAGATGGTGCAAAACATTGTGAACGATTGTCCAATTAGATTATTTAATGGTAATCTAAAATAAATCTACACAGCTATCCCTGAAGCAGTTAAATGGTTATCAAATTTAGATATTAATCTATGAATGTTGTAATTCATGCAAAAGAAGAAGATGGTAAGGTTACCACTCACTTGTTATCCCTTCCCCTGTTCCTACACTACCTAGGATACCAGAATTTCAAGTTACGCTTCTGCTACACCTGTAGCATCCCGACAGAGGCAATGCTGCCTTTGGGATGTGATGGAGTGCAGGGCATTCTGATAATAATGCCTCTGTTTCTGGTAAGAGGGTAACAGGTGCCTGTTGTAGCTAACTGCCTAAGGAGTATGCCAGCTTTATCATATTCAAGGATTCGCTTATGCTGTTGGACGGTCTAGCTGACTGTTAGACTAGATTTATGGGTACATGTGGACAGATGGAAAAATAGCTTATGTGAGTATAAACTGCTGTTGTTTTAGAGAAGGTCATATGGAAGCATGAAATCTGGGAGTTACGGCAGTAGCTAGCAAACTTCCACAGCAATACCCTAGGGTCTGTAATCAGCTGTCCCCCCATGACAGTTAAGAATCAGGGCATATATCCTTCTGGATTATGCAGAGTTGCAACTAGGTTAGGGATGGTTGGATGGGAAGAGAGCCATTCATTAAAACCTCTTCCCCAAGACTCATACACCCATGAAACAGAAACTCAAATTTGACATGAAATGTCTGGATTTGTTCGTGTATGAAAAGAAGAGTGTAATGATTGGTTAAATGACACTAGCTTGAAGCATTCCCTGTAGCTGAACCATTAGGTTATTTTGATATCTAATGTGAGGGGTGAAACACAATAAGAGCTAATTCTCTAACTTCCACCTCCCTACTAGAAAGCATTAGAAATATGTACAGTAAAGCATAGTGTAAGCGAAGCATTCTTCAGAATTTCATAATTAAAGGAACTTGCTTATCCAAAGAGCAAACTATCCACAGATGATTCAGATCAAACACCCTCTTTTCAATTGACATTTACCTTTTCATTTTAAAAACATACTATTTCCACATCATGCTTTCTTATTTGGAAGTAAAACTATATTTAGTGAGCCATACACCTGCTGTTGTTTAAAAGAATTAATTTTTAATAGTGAAGGGATTAAACCAAAATCTGTAACTTCAGGAGATGCCAGTAGTGTGGTTTATGCCCACGTTTATATTTTAATTCTTTGGCATTTTCTTCCTCAGAAGATAACAGTTGTGTTTGTTTGCATGCATGTGTACATATGCATTTGTCTATATATTGAATGCTAGTAAACAGGAGATATGAAGGATCCTGTTATCCAGAAATGTTTGGAAACAATTGACCCAAGAAAAGTGAAGAACATAAATAAGTGAACATGCAAACTTAACAGTTCTAAAAGACTTTTGGCATGTCTCAGATGAGTAACACTTACTTCAGCTGGGCCAACCTCTAATCTATGAAAGAGTCTGAATGGAAGCCTTCAGTGTTTTATGTCCCATATGTAGTTTAAATTATAATACACCATTTACACCAGTATTGGACAAATCTTGCTTTCTGACATTTGCCATTTGATAAATATATTGTCTAGAGCAATTGTTCTTAACCTTTTCAGATTCAAGGCACCCTCGTCAGACTCAAAGCACCCCTTGCTAATGCTAACTTTTGCAAACTTAGTGACAGCCTTATCTCCAAACAAAGGGGGAAGGAAAGGAGGAGGAAGGAAAAGCGCCAGGCTGGGAGATCCTGAACCTATCTCCTCACACCTGAAGCCTAAGCCTGCCTTCATCAGCTTATCTCATCACACTTCTTGTGGCACCATTCAGAAAACCAGACAGCACCCCAGGGTGCCCCATCAGCCTGGTTCAGAATCACTCGTCTGGGGATACCTGCAGTAGGAAAGCCATACTACTATGCTGGGTTTTGCTGGGGCTTATACATTAATTTAAAGCTCATGAGCTGCAATAAGTGGTGATATATAAGTTGGACTCACAAAGCCAAAAGCATATACTGCTATTCAGATGTAAGGGTTTCAGAAGTGCTTTTTATATTCCCTTGATCTGTGATTTTAGCATTTGCAATGAATATGAGATCATTCCATAAGAATGATTAAGTCCAGAATTTGTGCACTTAAAATAAAATCTATGGGTGTGTAAAGCCATTCTCCACACCTAGTCTGCGCTCATAGATTTATAGAATATAGGCTGAAAGGGACCTTGGAAAATCGTTGGGTCCAGCTCCCCTGCATCAAGCAGAAAAGACAACTGGGGTCAAGTGACCCCACAAGGGTCCATCCAGTCTTCTCTTAAAGATATCCAGAGGAGATCATGTGGTGATCTCCATGAATTAATGTAGACCAGGAGTGACATGTACAGGTGTTCACCATTCCCAGGATCTGCTTGTGGAAACCAGAGCAAGTAACATGGAATAGAGGAAAGGATGGGCAGGATAGGGATACTAGCAGGTCCCCAGAGTAAGATTGGGTGTGGGTGGGTTCAGGAGTTAGTGTGGCAAGATCATGGGTGGGAGCTGGTGGATCCATAGTGGGGAGGGCTCAGGGGACTAAATATAGTTTGGTCAGAGTCAGGGGATTAGGAAGAACGCAGCTCTGAGGCAGATAGTTGTGCTTTCCTAGCCCTGGAGTTTGCTCTGTACGTGTACAGGTGTTTCGTAGATCAGGTCAATCCATTCCCGATCTAAATTAGTTCACCTTGGTTGCATCTACACAAGACACTTTACTACACAGTAGAGCTAATTACTGCACAATAGCACACATGTAGACACTTGACTGGGAGAAAATATGGTCCCAGTCAACTGGGCAGCAGGGGGCAGGAGATTCCTCCCTGTCCCCAGGAGTTGCCTGCTGCTAGGGTGGGCTTCACCACTACAGCTTGGGTGGGGACAATGTCCTCCTGCTCCAGCAGCAGGGAGCTCCCAGACCCTGCTCCATGTGTAGGGCCGGGGCTGGGAGATCCTTATCTCCCAGAGTGAGTCCTGCAGTTGGGGGCTGGGGCTGAGAGATCTTTATCCATGGTGATGAGGTCAGTGCTGGGAGATTCTTCTCTCCCAGTGCCAGCTTTGTTACCATGAGGCTCGTGCTGGGAGAGACGGATCTTCCAGTGCTGGCCCTGCAACCATGGAGCTTGCACTAGGAGATAAGAATCTCCCAACCTGTGGCCTGTGACTGTGGGGCTTAGGCTGGGAGATCAGGATCTCCCATCCTAGGTCCTGTGAATGCAGGACTTGGGCTGAGAGAGAAGAATCTCCCAGTGCTGGCCCCATGACCACGGAGCCCCATGACTGTGGGACTCCGACTGGGAAATAAGGATCTCCAGCCCAGGCCCTGCAATCACAGACTGGGGATTGAGAGTTTCCTTCTGCCGGGGCAGGGAGACATTGTCCCCGCCTGGGTTCCGGTGGCAGAGCTCGCCCCAGCAGCAGATAGCTCCTATGTCCCAGCCCCAACCAGGAGACAGCTGTCTCCTGGTCCCTGGGCTAGCACCCAGGGGAAGCCTAGATCCTCCTGGCTGCTGCACAGGCCTGTTATAGAACTGCAGGGAGCAGGAGCACTCTGCTGCTAGGAGCAGCAAATATGCTTCTGCATGCCTGCACATGTAGTCACGTGCCTGGGAGAGTTTACTCGCAAGTAGTTTACTCAAGAGTAAACTGCTTCCAGATAATTTACACATATAGATGCACCCCTCCTCATGTGAACTAATTTAGATCAAGCCCACCATTGTTTGGACGATTCATGTGTCCTGAATGCCTGCAGAGATGGGCATTTAGATTGACCTAACCCTCATTAGGTTGATCTAAATGTAAAGGATGCATGTATCCTACATTTGATATAAGCACACGTGAGACCCATGGAAAACTGGGCAAAATCAGTCACCAGTGACATAAACAGGCCTGAAAATGTGTAGTGTTTCTACATCACTTGCAAATGGTAGGTATAAGGGAGTTTGAGCACAGTCCTAATAATAGCATGTCCTATTAGGCTTCATTATTAGCATCATTAGGTTCACATCTATTTATGGTAAGGAAGTGCAGCTTTACTACTTGCACCAGTTTTCTGATCATTTGACTTGTGCCTTCATCATATTAAGTTATCAGACAATTTGGCCCTAGGAAAGTGGTTGGCATTATTAGGCTACAGATGTGGTATGATGACTCTCTCTCATGCTGACCAATATTGTCTTTTTGTTTCCTTGTGTTCTTCTTCCTGACTACATCAGTCAGTTGTCTTTTTTTTCTTTCAATTTGAATTGTAAATTCTTGTGGAAGAGCCATTTTTTTGTTTTGCATTTGTACAGCACCAGCACATGCAAGTCCTGGTTCATGACTAAGATTCTAAGTGCTGGTTTAATACAAATAATAAATAGTAACATTATGCTATCCTCTTAAATCAATTTTACAAACCATAAGCAAGGGCACCTTTCTTTCTTTTCCTGTCTTCATCCTTTTATACCTAGGTAAAAGACAAACTAGAGTTTAAAAAGTAGCACTGAATATGTCAATCTTTCATATCAACCACCTGCACAAGTGATGCTAGAAATGACTGTTTGAATTAAGGAAATAGGTTTTAGCTGTCAACCACCCCTAGACCTTTTCGCTGTTCCTATAGATTATCTTTCTCTTTTTATTTTTTATTTTTTTACTTCACTTGATTGAAAAACTGACTGCATTTCTGCCTTTTTCATATTCCAGGATTCTCTGACTCTTAGCAAATGCCAGCAGTCACACAACTGGGCAGGAATCGTTTGATATTCACATTTATTGTAATATAGAATACAAATTTATATTCATCCTATCTTTCATGTTTCTCCAGTTTTAAAGCCCATAGAGTTAAAAAAATTAAGAAAGAAAGGAATCATTGGTTTGCACTCAAGGCTGTGAGGAATTTGTTCAAAACTCCCAGAGAGGAAAGGTTGCCATTTGGGTTGAGCCCTCATGTATGTGAAAGACAAAGTTAGAGAGAAAGGGAAAGATACAAAAATGTATGCGCACATGCATATAAATATGCATGTCTGTGTTCTTATAAACACACATAGACCTTTAAATTGCATAGTATTATGAACTAATACCATATGAAAATGCATACTATAAAAGAGATAATGGACCAAATGTATGGCATTTGATTTTAGTGTGATTATACCTACAATACATAGGAACTGGAAAATGCAGACATCTGCATTTCCTTTTTGTTCATTCAGATTCCCTAGGTTTGATTACTTTTATAGCCAATAACATGATTTTTTTCGTCCTGAGTGCTTGAAGACTTGTCTTCGTGTCACAACTACTGCATACTAGGCATATCTACACAAGACACTGACTGTAGCCTGATACTACTGCACAGTAGAATCATGTGGTAAAAATCATGCCGAGACATTACTGCGCAATAGCACAGTATTAGGCTACTGCACAGTAGCATCACTTAAAAGGCATTCACCACATGCTACTGTACAGTAACTCCGGTTACTGTGCATTTATTTAGTACTTGCTTATACAAGTACTAAATATATGGTCAGTAACTGCTGCTCAGTAGCAGCTCATGTAGATGCGCTCTTTGAGTACCTTTTGTGATGAAGATGCTGTTTTTTATAATTTTGGGGGTATGGAGACAGTCATGTTAGTTTCCAGTTCTCAAAGTGGGATGATGCATTGTAAGTAATAGAGCTTACACTGATTTACTGCAAGTTGCTGTGCGGTAACAGGAAAAGTTTTCCACAATTGCCAATGTAAGTACAGAGTAACCTGAATTCATCAATATAGAACCATGCCTACCATATCACACAAAAAAGCTACCAGCTCTACTATCCATCAGAGTAGCTTGCTGGGCTATTCAGACCTTTAAACTCATAGAATCCTGTAATTTAAGGGGAAGAAAACATTCATGGTTCATATCACTACATTTCAGGATTTTATTAGTGTAGGAGGTTTCCCAAATGAGCATTTCAAGTGACAGATGATTTTGTTGTGCCCCTTCTAAACAGCATCAATATCCACAGTTCTGTAGAGAATTATCTAGAGAAAGCAGTCTGCAGTCATAGGTTATGAATTGTAAATGCATGACAATCATAGTACAAACCACACTTTTTTTTTTAAACTGATTTGTGAAGCCCACTTTTCTTTGGAAAGCGCATGGGATTGCCAGATTCATTAACAATTTGAAGCTAGCCCCAGTCATATTTTTTATTTACTTCTGCATTAAGCTTTCTTAATCAGAGAACCAAGCTTATGTAATTTCATCTAGGTCACTCATGGTAGAGAGGGAAAGATGCAACCTGGGAAGACTTTCACAAGAACTATAAAACAAAAATGTCAAAAATAGCCCCATGTTAAAAAATGTTTAATGAGAAATAAAATATTTCTATAGTAAGTCCAAGGGATGCACATTCTAAGGAAACAGCTGTGTGCACTGGTAACACCTCTTGAGAATTTTACAGTTGGAGTGGACAATTATTTTCTGCTGCCAAAATAGCCTGGTTTGCTTGTTTATGCTATTCTTATCTGTCCAGAGGGGTAGTTATGAAACACAAATTAATATTGATAATTTTTTATAGCAAAGATGTTCCAGAGAATGACATGTTACTGAACCTGTATCCACAAAACCTATATTAAAAAATAAAAATTATATGAGGGGACTGACTTTGAAACCATTTTCCAGGAAAGTGACTCAGTGTGCAACATAGTGCTTTAAAAGCACTTTAAGGAGTGATATTAAATTAATGGCTCAGGAACATGAAGGGGGGGAAAAAAAAAAAGAGTGCTGATTTCCTAAGGGAAATCCTTCAGTGTTTTCAGCATCAATAACACAGTTTGTCAGTTACTGCAAATAAAAATAATTAAAGTGCATCTTGAGTACACACAGCTTATTTGATCTTTTCCATCTTTTCCCAGCACCAATACAAGTCCTGATTTCCATGACATTATTAATGGAGGGAAACAAAACAGAAGTACATAAAATAAGATACTAAAAATCCTCCTTTTTATTGATACATATTTTCTGAAAATTCCCATCAGATCACATAAAAAGGCATATTATTTTTGTACAGCAACCTATAGTTATATTCAACATGGTATGTTATTGATTTGGTAGTAGTACAGGTTCTTTCTATTATGAAACATTTACACATTACATCAGAAATATGCAATTGCACGTAGTCATAGTTGTTTATTTATAGCTTTTGCCAAAATAATGCAATACGATGAACACTTAAAATTATATATATTAAAATAACATGTATATAAATTATATTTTTTGCTAACACACACAATAAACCTATCAATTCTACCAATTTACACTAAATTAAGACAGAATATAATATTATAATGATATAAAACAGGATAAAATGAAGCAGTGGTCAATAAAACAGAATAGGGATATTATATTTGATTTTTGGCCCTTATTCTATGTACAAGTAGTACAAATACACTTATGGAGTATTGGACAGGCTCCAAACTAAGAGAGAAAAGTCAGATTGGTTTTAATTCACAGCCTAGTATTTAACATTTCCCATTATTCTGCCAAATATGGGGTTCAACACCACCTGCCCATGACAACTACAGATCTCATTAGAATGAATCTCAACCTAGCCTCTCATCGCTTGTAGTTTTGCGGAATAGGTAGGTAGGTTTCTAGGAAAAAGGAGTGCTTTCTTAATCTTAAAAAAGGGGAACTTCAAGACCGTCACACTGATGGCATATCCGTTTGCCTGTTGGCCTCTTTAATTCTTAAATTTATGTTTTGTTTTAAATAAGGGACATTTGGAGTCAGTGATTCTGAGTACATTTCCCAGGCCATTTGTCAAGAAGAGAACATAGATGTTATATAACCATCCTGGCATCTCAGGAATAAACAAGGGTTTATTTGGAGAGGGAGGGAATATACTTCTTATGGTATCTGGTAGCCATAAAAAAAAAAATCTAACTTTCACCCAGTAGTTTAGAGTTCTTAATTGAGCCAAGGTGTTCACATTTATTAGTCCACTTTCAGACAGCATGAGCCCCACTCTCCCCATTCCTCTCCCCGCCCCCCTTTCAAAGAATTACATGGAGCTAAAAGCCACCCTAAAAATAAAAATATATATATATTTCCAGATTTTGGGTGGCAGTTCTAGATCATACAATAAAATGAACTCTACCTTAGACCTATAAATGTTTTGTGTTGCCAGAACTGCTCTTCTGCCTGTCTTACTGTAAAAGAATAAAACTCCACCCAAGGCTTGTTCTGTTCTAGTGTTTTCATTAGCAAATACAGTCATGCAAATTGTATATCTCCAGTAACCAGTTAGAAATCCAACTGCTAATTTTTGTGTGCATGTATCATGATTGTGCTCACTAATATCTGAAAATTTAGGCTTATGCTAATAAAAATAATCAAATAAAGATGGCTGTCAAACCAAGAAAAGTCATCTCAGAGCTGTGATGATAAACTCCTTGAATTATTTTTGAACTTCCAAGATAGATCTCTAATAAGAAATGTTATTGTTACATACCTCCAGAACTGTTTAAAAAGTGGGTAGATATTTTTTCTAAAGATGGTGACATTTATTTTCATTGACACTGAAACCGCTGTGACTGGTCCCACTTCCTTGTAAAACTGTAATAAAGAAAGAAGTCTTCATGGGCAAATCATAAAATCTTCACTGGGCAATGCTTCCATTGCTGTAAAGTCCCTCCTCTTTCATAAGCTTCAAAGGTTAACTGTCTGTCCCATTATCTGTTTTACTATTTTGGGGTCTGATTCTGAACAGGCTTAAACATGTGCTAAATTGTATCCATTACTGGGTTCAAGTAAAACTCCTTATAGGACAGGAAGTTAAATATGTGCAAAAATACAAGATTAGGGCATTAGGAGGTCTTTTGGTCTCTCCTGAACTAACCATTATTATTCTCTGAATTCTAAAGTGGAAATGTGGAGTAAAAAGAGAAACTAAATTCAGAAACTAGAGGGGGGCTTAAAATGTTTATTTTGAATGATTAAAGAGATCTGGAGTGGGTGCAATAAGAAACAAATTTGTTGCATTTTTCACAGTTTTACGCCAAAAAGGACTGGGCTTTTTTTTTTTTTTTTTTTAATTAATAAAATAACTTTTTCAGAATTTGAACTTTGAAATTACTCTTTTTGAATAACAAAACTCTTGGGCTAAATAAATAGTAGAAAAAAAAAAAGAAAATATCTTTCTTTGCAAGCTTTCAGGTCCAAACCCCTTTGTCAGGCAAAGGAGAATTCAAAGATTCTCCCAGGTAAAACTTCTCCCAGGTAGAAAAGAAACTCAAATAGTCATTTATCAGTAACATGCACATTTCCAAAGTATGGATGGTGCAGGGGTATAGAGCTCTATTAAATTCAGTAAAGCTATGATGATTTACACAAGTAAAAATCCAGTCTCTATGCTGCATGTTTCTGATGTGAAAAATTGCCACTATATAAAAAAAAAGAGAGAGAAAAGGGAAAAAAAAGAAATTACTCAGTGATTAGATGACTAAGAAGAAAATAATGAAAATATGATAGGAAATGCCAAAATCCACTGGTATTACTTTTTCACAACTCTAATTCCAGGGCTTCCAGTGAATTTAAAGAGGAGATGAATTCCAATTGCGAGGTAGCTGATGCTGTCTGAAACCATGAAAGCTAAATCAGGAAGACCAAGGCACAATTTGAGATGCAACTAACACAGGGTGTCGAAGCAATAAAAAAATAATTCTACAAGTTTGTCGAAAGTAAGAGGAAGACTAAGGAAGGTGTAGGTCCCTTACTGAAAGTAGAAAGCAATGTAGTAATAAATGGTGGGAGGAGGTTGAAGTATTGAATTCCTTTTTTACTTCAGTCTTGAAAAATAAGTTTGGCCATCGGATGGTAAGTGCAATTGGCAGCAATAGATAGAGGAAGGGGTAAGCAATAGGGCTGTGCGAGGCTTCGGACAGAGCTTCAAATCCGGAGAAGCTTAAGATGCTTCGGGGTCTGAAGCAGCAGATCTGCATCGAAGCGCTGCCTTGGTAGGCCACAGCAGTTGAGAGCTCCCAAAGAGCTTCAGAGCTGCCTCAGAGATCCGGCCGTACAGTATAATGGGGAAACAATAAAATATCTATAACTTTGTTGTTTTTCCTCCAATTTGGATGACATTTTCAGGGCTGGTAGACTCTGCATAGAGGATGTAGCCTGCCAAGTGTCAAGAAGATCAGTGTAGGGGTTTGGGGGGGAACGGCACCCCAAATTCTTGAAAGCAAAACTCCTGTCACGTCTAGGCATTACAACATATTGGGGTGAAAACTGCAAGGATGCTAGCTCTTACTGAGGTGGCGAAGCTTGCCAAGTTTCAAGAAGATTGGTATAGGGGTTTTGGGGCAACTGTACCCAAAATTCATGAATGCAAAACTCCTGTCACGTCTATGTGTTACAACACAGGGGGGTGAAAACTGCAGAGGTGGTAGCACTTACTGAGGCCACAAAGCTTGCAAAGTTTCAAGCAGATCAGTGCAGGGGTTTGGGAGAAACTGCCCCTCAAGCTGTGGACAAGCAAAACTGGTGCCATGGGTGCTTGTGGGACTGACTCCGTCCTGGGGCGGGAGGGGAGACACTGCTGCAGGCCTGGCTGCTCAGCTGCTGTGTTACCAGTTACCAATCAATCAATCATGATTCACTCAGGGACAAGGGACCAGCTCAATACACAGGACCTAGCTACTACATAACGACTTAACGAGTATCAATTAGCACCTACAAAACCAGGCTAAGGAGAAGAAAGAATTAATACAGACAATCAACTATCCCAAGACGGAGACAGTCTTGGCACGAGTGTTGTCTGTCAGCAGCTAGGGGTGCAGGGCCCCAGAACCCCCCTGCACCAATCTCTTCCACAGCTGGCAGAAGTCACAGCAGGGCCACCATCCCTGCAGCGCGTTAACACACACACAGTGTCACCCATAGCATGAGTTTTGCTTGTCCACAGCTTGAGGGAAAGTTCCCCACAAGCCCCTGCACTGATCTCCTTGAAGTTTAGCAGGCTTTGTGGCCTCAGTAGGAGCTACCAGCCCTGCAGTTTTCACCCTCCTGTGGTGTGACACACAGCCGTGACATGAGTTTGGCTTTCAAGAATTTGGGGTACAGTTTCCCCCAAACCCCTACACTGATATTCTTGCAACTTGGCAGGTTCCATTCGCTCAGAAGAGGCTATCATCCTTGCAAGTTTCATCCAAATTGGAGAAGAAACAACAAAGTTATAGATATTTCATTGATTCCCCGTTATACCCTATGGCCGGATCTCCGAGGCGGCTCAGAAGCTTTAGGGCCGCTTTAGCTGGATCGAGGCGGAAACCCGGTCCAGAGCTCCGGATCAGATCGCAGCCCTCTGAAACATCCGGATCCAAAGCCGGCTCGTATTGCTGCTGACTTGCACAGGACTAGGAAGAACCCACATTAATGGAAGAACAGCTTATGGTTTACTTAGACAAGCTGAGACATGACTGGATGGGATGTATCCCAGAGTACTGAAGGAATTGGCTGAGGTAATATCAGAGCCATTGACTGTGATGATCACAGGGTTGAATAAGCACAGACGTACATGAAAGATAAGAATTAACAATATTTTATTTATGGAACTGTGGATGAGCCTCTGCAGTCCTTTGATTAACTTGCTTAACTGAAGGACTGTCTTTCAGTTCCCAGTTCTTCTCAGCCTCATTAGTTAGGGAGCATCTTTAAATTACAACTTTTATCACTGTATTAGTATCATCTTTCAGAACTCATAGAGCTCAGGCAAGGCCCTGTATGCTTGGAAAAGGGCAAATCTCTCTTTAAAAATCTGTGATTCTATGAAAGCTATAGGAATCTTTCCACTGATCTTTCCACTTAGGGTCAGGCATTTAATTAGCTGCTGCGGAAGGCATGTACTTATAGGATTTCTAGAAACTAGGAAGACAATAGGTACACCATGTAAATGGTCTTAAACATATGCAATCATATTTGTTAAATTAGCTGATTTTATACAATTAATATGTTTGTCATCCAACTTGTCTAAAACAGCACTGTCTCTAGCAATTGTAGTTCAGCTTAGGATAGAAAAATTGGCCTGATGTCATAGATTCATTTTAAAAGGGTGAAAAAACAAGGGAGCAACAACAGGGGAAAAAAGGAGTATTTATCACTTTCCAATTTTTTTCTGTGCTTCAACATTTCTTGTATAGGCAGCATATGATTAAGCATAACATGGTTAAGACATATCTTTTTAGTCTAAAATACTTGTCTGACCCAGCATTTTGAGATGTCTGCAATCTTACCTTTTGACCTTTCAATCACCCTGCTAATAGGATTTCTATAAGCCAGCATAGCAATAGACTTGGTAGCTCAACAGATTAGTCCATGGGCTTTCATCTCTGGAACCTAGTTCAAATTCAGTCATGACCAAATATACAATAATCCTTCTGTGGACACACTCATCGCAAAAGTGAGTATGGACTATGCTATCTGCTATAACCCAACTGGAAGACAACCTCCCTCTGTTCATTGTTGCTAAATTGAGAGATTATTATTATTATTATTATTATTATTATTATTAAAGGGATATTGGAGAAGCTCTACTATATACTTGTCTTTTTTTTCCACTGTCCATATGGATGCCAACTAGAGCTGGCAAGGAAGCAAATTTTTACTTTTCCTGGAAATCCAATGATTTCTGCTCCTCCCCTCCCCCCTTATCCCCAATAGCCCTCTTTCCCACATAGTGGAGGCATGATGGGGAAGGTGGGTGTAATCTGTTTAGCAAAATGAGCACCTGGCATCACCCTAAATGCTATGCTGGTATATTAAAATAACAATGCCAAGCTAGTATATGTCCTTGGGTGTTTAGATTCCACCTTCCCCAGGATAGAGTCTGTGCCTTCATTTGTAATTTGAAAGGTCACTATTAGGAGTGGCTGAGATCTCAATTAATATTGTATTAAAAATAATAACTCTGATATTTCTATCAGCTTACTTCCACTAAATGCATGTTTCAGCTAATTGTTGTTATCCTGGCCTGCTTCTGTATCTCCTGCAGGTTTTTAAGTAGGAAATCTACATTCATTACATATAGTGTTTTTATTTGTTATTTCCTACTGTTAAGCAGCAAGTTTAGATCATGTTGCACGATTTGATAATGCCCAAAATTAGTTAAGCAGAGCATAGCATTCTTCACAGGTAGAAAGGACCACAAAATCTCATGGTCTGCTCTTAGGGAATGCTGCAGTTCAGCCATGTGTGCCAGTCATTCACTGAGGCTTCGTTTTATAACGCACACTCTTCTTTGGGACAAGCGTTGTATTCAAAAAGTACTTTAGTATCATATTCACATAAATAATAGTGATAATAGTGGCAGTTCTCCCTAAAGACCTAAACCCATTAGGAACTAACCTGCTTGGGGATGTTAGCTGTCTCACTTAGGGCGCCTATACACGAGCAGTGAGGCTGCTCTGATGCAATGTTATTAAGGCATGTCAATGCAGACTCAGTTAATCAAGCCTGCTGGAACATGGTAATTACTGCAATTCAGCAGCCTCCAGCATCTCATGTATCAATGACCCCACACTTCAAAATGGCAGTGGGGGTACTTTATTTAGTTTTTTCAACAAGTGTGTCCACCAACATTTTATAGCATGGGGGAGTGGATACACAAAACAATCCAGGTGATTTAATTAGAGCAGCTTTCAGAGCAACTATAGTTAACACCCCCCTCCCCCAACCACCACCTCCTGGATCACGTGTATAAACACCCTTAGATAAGGGGCCTAAACTAAAGCCCCTTGAAGTCACTGAAAAGAAATCCATACACTTCTGTTTTTTGCATTTTCCGTTTTACACTCTGGTTTCTCTTCAGATCGCATAAATCTTTCGCCTTTTGCTAAGGATTTCCCTTTTACTCCACAATGCCCTTCTCAAGGCTGCAGAAGTGCCAGACAGAATCTATCAAGGAAGAATCTTAAGTCTTTAAGTCAAGGTTTAAGTGACTTTCCAAAATTTCACAGGGAATTGTTGCACAGCCAGGAAGTAAAGCCCGTTTCCCTGAATCCCTTCTCTTTCTCTATTTTCTAGAGACTAAATATATAAATAAAGTTAATTAACAATTCATAAATGGTGTTAATTTAGCCATTTTTATCAGCAGATTCTCCTAATTAACAAAAATTAACTTAAATTAAATTAAATGTTAATATGCAAGATGAATCTAGACCAACTCTCCCTTCTGTTTCACTTTAGTTGATGTCACATACTGAACAGGAAACATTAGCATCTTTGATAGTGTCCAGCTGTATACCAAAAGATTACATGCCACAGTGAAAAGAATATGGACTGTAAACAGTATAGAAACAATAGGTACATTGTTTTTCCTTGAGTAACTAAGCACATGCCAAGAAACATGTTATGCTGTCCCTGTTCACAGAAGTGACACAGTACCTGGAGCACATCAATGAAGATTCTTTGTCCGACTCCCCTTCTGTTTTGTTTTGTCATTCCACTCTCTTTCTTTCCTTGTTCCACTCTCTAAAGCTAGTAGCTTTTGTGTATGGAGGAAGTAATTTTAATAAAAGAATATGAAATAATTTTATTTTTACTAACAGCTAAAGCAAATTTCTAATGATTGTATAATAAATCACTGGCAGCTAAATTACATAAGTGGTATTACACACTTAAAACTGTTTCACAGTTAACTAGAGAAAGGTCTCATGTGTAAACAAAACTTTCAAAAAAATCATTTATGCTTCTGGTGGATTATATTTCATGTCTCTGATAAAGAAATCTCTCTGACATTCTGGGGGGTAAAATGCATCTTTTTTTTTTCCCTCAAACTCATTTAATCCTCTCTTTCCCCCCCCCCCCCCCCAATTCCTTATACATGTAGGATATTCCAATCAGATGATAATTCTCAAATGATTTTACATATTGCATGAGTTGAACAATATTTTCTCATAAATTATGCTGATGTTATTTCATTGTTCACTCTGTTAGAACAGTAACAGTTATTTCTGAAGGCAATATCCCTATATTGATAATTATGACATCAGAATTCTGGATCCATCCCTACTACATGCTTGCTTTCTTTTTTCCAGTTTGTTTTTACCATAGCTCATAATGCTTTGTAGAAATTTTTCTTTCTGTTTCTCTGGGAATAGAAATCCTTACTTTTTAGAAGGGCTCAGGCCTGACTGCCCTTTCTAGCTGGCACAAATTTTTATTTTTACACAGGTCTAGTTATTTTGAAACAAACATGCCCCCTGCTAGATATCCCTCTTTCTGAGTCTCTGAAACCCAGTGATAATAGAAGATTCCCATTGACTACATTTAGATCAACCCTGTCAATAGTGCAAGCATTTGGAGGTCTTAAATCTCTCACAAATAGCATGCCTAATCTAAATTAGTTCACCTGAGGAGGTGCAAGAATTTAGATTGAGATTGGAATAATCTGATCTAAGAAAGGGTTAACCTGATTGCACAAACACCTGCACATGTTCCCAGCACAACCTCTGGGCTGGGAAAGCCTGGCTACTTTCTCCAGCCCCAGGACTGCATCATTTCTGCCCCATCAACACTGACTGGGCTATTTTTAGCTCCCCCACCCTCGTCCCTACAGACCTACCAGCTGCCAATACCACCAAACTACTAGCACCCCTTTCCCCTGATCCTGCCTGGCCCTCCCCCCACCCTAAGTTACTTACATTGGTTTTCCCACATAGCTCCTGGGAGCTGCAAGCACTCACAAGTACTGCTCCAGGTCTACATTTAGGCAGCTTAAAGTAAGACCAGGTGTGGTGAATGATTGTACAGACCATTAGGGAGCCTTTGATTGACCCAAAGTTCCTCCTGTATTTTAATTCAGTCAGAGTTGATTGTTTTCTATACAGGTTCAGATGGGGATTTTCTGATTTAGAAGCCCACCCAACTAATAGCTTTACATATTGGGTCTACTTTTACTGCATTTTCTCTTTTTTTTTTTTCAGTAGGTACCTTCAGAGAGCAATTTGCCACTGCCTTGGACCTTAGACCTTGCATAGTCATTTATACCTGTGCAAGGTGGGTAGAAACTATCACTGTCACAACCAAGTTCAAATGTTTGATGAAGGAGCATTTTACATCCACTTTGCAGTGGTGAAAGGCATTGGAAAGTCATGATGGCACTATTAATCATATGGCAGCTTCTGTGTCTCTTTCTGTCTGCCCCATCACAAAACCAGGAAAAATTTGCAAGTTATGTTAGAAGATCCTAATATTAAAAGATGAATGATACTCAACTTACGTTAATAAAGTAGAAAAGGTCCAAAAATTATTTCCCTTACCATTTATTCTCTCTGAGGTAACCCTTGGAACAGGGATGCACAAATCTTGGCATGCATGCAGGCTAGAGCGTGGCACACAAAGGCATTTTGCTTGGCATGCGTGCCTCGAGAAAGGGGCAGAGGTTGCCTTGTAGCAACAAGGTTTGGGTCCCTCATGGCTCTCCTACCTTCTGCAACAAGTCAAGGTTTGTGAGTGTTTTTGGCACTCTCCCCAAAAGTTTTGCCAACCCTTGCCTTAGAGAATTAAGTGCCAAATTAAGTCCAGACTTGAGAGACAATGGGCACATCTACATGAGACACTAAATGCACAGTAGCCTAATGATACTGTGCAGTAGTGTGTCACAGCAGAAACAGTGCTAATACACTACTGCAGGGTATCATTAGGTTACTGTGCAGTAGCATCAGTAAAAAGGTGTATGCCAGCACTACTGCACAGTTATTATTTACTACTTGGTTATACAAGTACTAAACTTAATGTGCTGTAACTATGGTGCATTAATGGATGTGTATGTGTGCCCAGTGAGCAGTTTCTGCACAGTGTTGAAACCTTTAATGGTTTTTCATTCCCTGGCAAAGAAGTTGAGAGGAGTTGGCATATTGTTGTATCTGTGATGGTCTAGGGAATATGAGAGAAACAAAGTATTATTTTTATCTTTTATTGAACCAACCATATGGCTGGATAATATGTTCAGAACTGGGCTGAGTAGGGCACCTTTCAAGCATGAAACTTGCTTGGAACAAACGCTGGATCCAATATCATTGCAGCTCTGACTGTCTCTTTCTCCTGCGCAACAGCTTCAGGTTGAGGCTGATGTGGAGAAGGGCATTATATGCCCAAAAGCATGTCATTTATCTCTTTCAAATATACAACTGATCAACTAAAAGCTGTTTGCAAAAAAAAATTCATAGAATGTTTCATGGAGCTTCATGTAAGTTGTGGACCATTAGCATTCTATATTAGCCCTTAAATTACATACGATCATCATTAGGGCTGTGCGAAACAGCTGTGTTTTAATTTGGTTTCGGATTTGGCCATTTTGGAGAATACTGATTCATTTCGGTGTTTTTGGATCATTGCCCTGTTTCACTTCGGGCAGATCTCCCCTGAATCTGTTTTGAACAGTCTGCAAGCTTCACACAGTCCTACTGCCCAGGTAGGTGGGCTTGGGGCCAGGGGCTGCAGGACCCCAGTGGGGAGCAGGAGGGGGCTGTGGGTGGCTTATCTCAGAGCGGGGGAGGGCTGCTGCCTTCTGTGCAGGCAAGGAAATCCCCACATGGATCTCTGATCCCTGTCATGCTGGGTTGTGGGGCAGCAAAGCAGTGCAGAGTGGTGAGCAAGCCTGATGGTCCCTGCCGTGCGACTCAGCTCCACAGGGAACGGAGATCTGTGCTGGGGGTTTCTTCACCACTGCTGCCTGCCCCACTCTGCCCCACTAATGTGGGGCTGCACAGGGTGGGCAGTGGCAGCGAGGAGCCCCCCAGCATGGATCTCTGCATCCTGCAGAGCCAGGTCATGCAGCAGGGCAGTGCTGGTCCCTACCATGCAACCTGGCTCTGCAGGGATCAAAGATATGGGGCTGTACGGGGCAGGTAGCGGTAGCAAGGAGACCATCAGTGTGGATCTCTGCTCCCTGTGGTTAGTGCAGAGTGGGCAGCAGCAGTGAGGAGGCCCCCGGCATGGACATTTGCTCCCTGCAGAGCTGAGTTGCTCAGCAGGGCAGCAGTGTACAGCTGTTTCCTTGCAAGCCCAGCTTCGAAACTCCAAAATTTTCCAAAACATTTTCAAAACATTTCAGATACGTTGTTGCATTTTGAAGACCTATTGGAGCCATCTGTTTTGGTTCGGATTTGGTGTTTTGGACACTGAAACTGCTCAAAACTTCTCTGAAAAAGAATGACTGCTAAAATTTCGCACAGACCTAATCATCATGTTCATTTCCTGAGTGTTTAGGGTTTTGTGACTTGTAAGCAGCAGAAATGGTCAGCTCTCTTGGTGTATAAGTCATTGCATACAGCGTGACAGGGAAGTCATTCTGGTGCTGGTCAAGAAAAAGTGGCTTATGCACGTCTTTTTTTTTTTTTCAATAGGCAAAAAAGATTGTCAAGACTGTAGTACGACAATACCTGGTGGCTATTCCAGTCATGTCCCATGCTTGCAGGGTGCCTTAGTCAGAGTAGGGTGTCTCAGGAGAATTAGGATTGGTTTGGAGATGATTAAGCAGAGGAAAAGAAAAGGAAAAGGACACAAATGAATAAATAATCTTGCTACTTTCTCTGGGGATACGAATCAAATGCTTATTGTATAATTTGATTTTGATATTCAAATCTAATGAGAAATAATGACATTTACATGAATTTCCCCCTGATTTTTCATTTCTCATAAACATGCTTTACTGGGTTGTGTCACTGTATGTTTTGCTATACTCTGCTCTTTATTATTGACTTGATGGTTCATGACTTAATTTAGTGTACCAATTATATTTTAAAATGAAACAATATCCTATTTATATTCTCAGATTGTTGGCAGAGTTTGAACAGATGAGACTGATGAATATTTTTCCTTAAATGCATTCAGAGAAAATAGTAAAATTTCTGCAACTTTGTTATGTATTACATATCCCCCATAAAATTAGTTGAAGATCCTGTTAGCACAGGAAACTCATTTAAATGGATGTTTTCTCTTTATTTATTTAGTACTCTGAACCTATCCAAAGGTTTAAAAAAATACAGGAATGACAACATATAAATTACATTCCTGAACTGATCAATATGTGTCCTAGAAATATTGTCAGTGATATTAGTAACATCCCTATGAAAAGCCTTCTGTCCAGATAATTCTTCATTCCACAAGTAACAAAATTATTTTATTTTTTGGAATCCATCACTGCACAGATATTTAAAGTACAAGACATTATCCCATTGGGAATTTTTTTTTTTTTTTACTCCTGTCCTTTCATAATGCAAAAGTCTAAAGACAGTGCCAGCAGAGACCATTCTAAGACCGAGACCCATGAGATCAAGCCTCAAATGAAAATTAAATATGACCACTTTAATCAGTTATTGTACATTATGGAATGGGAGAGAACACCCTGTACCAACTCAATTGCTGGGAATACATTGTTAAAACCCTAATAAAAACTTATTAGGAAAAAAAAAGACCACCTAACTCCTAT
This sequence comes from Alligator sinensis, assembly GCF_000455745.1. Taxonomy (NCBI): domain Eukaryota; kingdom Metazoa; phylum Chordata; order Crocodylia; family Alligatoridae; genus Alligator; species Alligator sinensis. The sequence goes on from NW_005841843.1 coordinate 2,918,687, forward strand.
TCCCACCAACGCACCAGGCTTTGTTCCAACTCAAATCCAAAATACGACTCAAATATGAAATTTCAGAACTAGAAATCATCCAGAGACTGTATTGTGTTAAGTATGGTCTCAATAAAGATTATGAATTCTTATTCCATTACCTGGACTAACTTTTATAATCCCTATGTCTCTCAGTGGGTTAACTACTTTGTTTATTTCCGTTTCTCTCTTGATTCTTTTAACTCACTTTTGCTTCTGATATCAGTGCCCTCCCACTCCCCCGCCCGCCGCTTTCCTTCCCCTTTCCTTATCCTTTGTATTTGAATGATCTTGTTCTTGTTTATTTAGTACCCCTTCTCTCTGCAAATCCGTTCTTGGCATTTGTTGAAATAGGGTACATCCTCTCTAAACAGATTAGTCTGTAAGGTATCACCCTGCCCTGCCTTCTGCCTGTAATAAAAGCTGTTATGATTATTGTACTATTCATGTGAATCAAAAATCTCCGATTAATACTGAGACTCCAAGATGTTAAATATTACATATGAATAGAAGAAATCTTGTTTCAGACATCTTAAACATATAGCGATGTGCTACATTGCTGTACAGCACAGTATGGTGACATAGTGATCACGAGGGTCTACATGTGATTGCCAGCTACATTTCCATAGTGGTGCACTCCCAATGCAGTGGCAAAATCTAATCATGCACTGTGTGCATGGCTGAGTAACTGCCCAGACTGTGCCATGTTTTAGCCTCCGAAAGGAAGTACCAAACCATGGCACTGTAGCAATGTTGCTGTTGGCAATGTGTAGACGCACCCTCTGTCATGTAGCATAAATGGGTATGTATCCTGAGGCAGTTAGGAAAGTTACCTGCTGCTTTTGTGGGGACCCACACCTGCCTGCTCTTATTGCCATCAGCTCTGAGTAACTAATTATTTTCTCTAGCCTCTTTCACAAGGGAACTGAATTCTGGGCTCTGTGGAAAGGAAAGGGGTTCTTTGAGGTGACTGGCTGGAAGTGGAGCAGCTAGATCCAGTGTGCAGGAGTGAGCCGGTGCATGGGATAGTACCTGTGTACCAACCCTTCACATGGGATCCAGCTTGCAGACCAGACCAGTGCTATTTGTCTGCCCCACATGACCAAAAGATTGAGCACCACTGTTCTAAATCTCTTCTATTCTGGGACCTCGTCATCCCCTTCCTCGCTGCAGAATCCTTCCACCTGTAGAGCTGGAATACATTCAGGTCCCCCTTCCATTTATGAATAGGGGGAAGCCAGGGTATTGGCAGCCTCCACATTCCTAACTGCTAGTATGTTCCTTGGAGGGACATGTTATTCTTGGTTTGATCAGTAAACAATCATTAATAGCACCTTACTGATGAGTCGTGTCTAGGTTTGCATTTTCTCTCTGTCTCCCATAGTAACATTTGAAAAGAGATAAATTGTGTATATTTTTACTTCCTCCCTTGCATGTTAGAAATGACACTGCTTGGTGCCTCTTTTGTAATTTTAATTTTAAAAAATAGCTTTTCTTGCCTCCATTCTGTCTAAAGTTGTTTAAGACAATCATTTCAGCTCCATTTCAAACTCTTTGTATTATCAGTTTAGGTCCTGGTTCTGGAAACTAGTCTGTTAGCTGACAGTTGCATTTGCTTTGATCTGAGTGAGGCTCTTTGTGGCTATAGATGTTCACCTTTATGGCTTTTTTTGTAGGATTGAGGCCTGTGTTGCCAGCTTTATTGTGAGGCTGTGATAATGAGGGCTGAATGAATGTTAAAGTACAGATTATTTGATTTGTAAGGGAATTTTCTTCAACTGTGTTCACACTTCTTCTGTATTTGCTTTAGATCAATATTCTAACAAATGACTTTGCTGGCAGGAATATTCAGTTAAACAGCCAATTTTAAGAAAAGATTTCAAGAATATTCACAGAAAGCAAATCTTTCATTCATAGTTATATGTATTCAAATCAGAAACCTGATCCTAGGAGTTACTTACCTAGGGTATGTGCACCTGTTTGCCACATACAATATATGATCACCTGGCTTACTTTAAGCCAAGTAATCATAGATCAGAAGCAGCTTGTTCACACATTTGCCAGTGCAGGAAACCACACCAGGAGCCCAATCAAGGTAACTCTGGATGAGGGGAGGGGTGGGTAGGATTGGGGTGGGGGGTCCATTGTGGGGGGTTAACCAGTGGGGAGGAGAGGTTGCTGGGACCAGGAGGGGTTGGCAGGTCTATGGAGGGGTACGGGGTGCTTGGTGGGCCTGTCTGGGGGTTGGAATGCTGCGGGGCTGGGCATTTTGTAGATCTGATTAATTTGTTCCTGATTTCACTTAATTTACATGGGGAGGTGAAATAAGTTAGATTGGCCCTGCCATTTTTTTGCCTGGTTTAACTTCCCCAAATGTTTCAACAGATTGGCACTTAGATTGATTTAGATTAGCCTAACCCTACTTAGGTCAATCTAAATATAACATCTGCACTTAAGTAAACACAAAATTGCAATATAAACGTATGTTTCCTGTCAAAAAGGCTCATGTTTGAATATCAAATGGGTGTATGAATATGCTACAGATCAAGACTTAATGGCAGAGATTATTCAGCAAATACATGTAAATAAGAAAATCTGGTTAAAAATTGTCATCTATTTGATGGCAATTTGAGAAAAGGGGAGAACTTTCCTAAATAAACTGGTATTTATTTTATTGTTAATCATTGAATCAGAACATAGGGATAGAAGGGACCTCAGAAGGTCAACTCATCAAACACTGCACTCAACGCAGGGCCATCCCCAACTATATCAAGGTTTTATCTATCTGGGCCTAAAAACTTCCAAGGATGGAGACTCAACAACCCTTCCATGTAACTTCCTCCACTGTTTTACTATCCTCCCAGTGAGAGAGGTTATTTCTAACCTAAACTTCCCTTGCTGCAACCTGAGACCATTGCTTCCCATTCTGTCAAATAATGCAATAATGTGTTTGAAAACATTGGAATATAGAAAGCAGATTCAATACTGAATGTAATTTTCTGCTTTCAATATATAAAACAAAATATTGAATTGGCAGATACAGACAGTGCAATTCAGTTATTTTTAGAGAAGTTTCTGTCCCTATTTTACTACATTTTCATTGGAATATGACATTAAGGCTAAATACAGATGCCTCAGAAAACCTGAGGTGGAATGTGCTAACTTATGTGCTTTTCTGCAAGTGGCCTAGGTTACATTGATAGTGAACAGTATACACATTTGCCCTTTGGTGACAGGAGGCACATTCTGCATACCTGTATGCACTTCTGCACACCTCCCACCAAGGCCTGCAGACTCCCTGGGCTGCCAGAGACTGCCAAGAGCAGCTGAGCACTCAGACCACCTCTGATTGGCTGCCAGACACAAGGAACAATGCCCCCAACCCCATGTCACATCACTGTGAATCCTCCCTCATGCCCAGTCCTATGCTTACAGAAGAGCCCCAGAGCGACCACCTTCCATCATAAATTACATGTGCCTCTATCCCAGTTGCCTGCACCCTGGCATGGCATCCTGCTACCCATGCCCAAGCATGAAGACCTAGGAGCTATGGCATGTCCTTCTTGTTGCCCTGTGTAACTCTTGCCAGAGGCTGCAGGACATCATGCGTACTAGCTGGACATGATGCAGAAGCGGGTCACCATGGCATGTGACTTCATGCCCTTTAGCCAGCACCTGGCCATCATGCACTGCACCACCCACTGCGCTCTGTGCCACCAAGTATCTTGGACTTGGCCAACACCTTTCACATGGCCAATGAGGACAAGGCCACCCAGGACACCATGGATGCTGGGGTGCTTTGGCACCACCCCCAGACCATTGAGCACTGGTCCTAGGCCTGCACCACCAGCATCAACTGGTGAGAGTGGATCATCCTGGGCATTTGGGATGAAGAACAGTGGGTGCAGACCTTCTACATGCATAGGGACATCTTCATGGACATCCTTGTCCAGCTGCCCCCCCCCCCCCCCCCCCCCCACATCACATGTTAGGGCATCTTTATGCAGCCAGCCTTCATAGAAGCAGATGGCTCTGTCATGAAGTTGGCCATCCCCAGCAGTTACCACTATGTCACCAACCAGTTCAATGTGGTCAAGACCAATGCTAGAGAGGCTGTCAGGGAGGTGTCTGGACATCTAGGATATCCTGGCCAACCACTTCATCTAGCTTGTCAACCCACAGGAGGTGGTCACCAACTTCTGACAGGTGGGCTTCCCCAACTGTGTGGGGGCCATGGACTGTACCCACATCCCCATCATCTGCCCAGCTGAGGCTCATTATTCATATATCAACAGCAAGGGCTACTCCTCCATCATCTGGCAGGGCATTGTCAAGCACCAGGGCTACTTCACCCATATCTTCACTGGTTGGGCAGGTAGCACCCATGATGAGTATGTCTTCCACACAACTCCCTGCTTTCTAGGCTGACGAAAAGTAAGTCCTATGCTCCCAGGGTCCCCAATTTCATCATCAGTGATGTCATCATCCCCGTCCCTTTCATCATAGGGAACCCAGCCGACCCCCTCATGCCCTATGTGGGGCAGCTGGCCTGGTGGAAGGAGCACTACAACTACTGCCTGAGTAGGTGCTGCATGACAGTGGAATGCATCTTTGTCCACCTCAAGGTACACTAGTGGGCTCTTACTGCATGCTTCAGGCGAAAAAGGAGAACCTGATGCAACTCATCATCACTTCATTTGTCCTCCACAACATCTGCAAGACTAGGGGAACTCTTCTGTGAAGCCTGGGCAGAGAAGGCATAGTGCACAAAGCAGTCATGGCAGCTTGAGCATACGTAGCATAGGGATGAGGGAGAGTGTGAATCCCCTGCTAATGTTGCCGATCCTCACCTCACAGAGTGGCCAATAGCCCAGATCTTCAGAGCCCTAACTGACTACTTCCTCACCCTTGAGGACTGGGAGCCCTCCCCAGATGAATAGCATTGAAGGGCTTTGAGTGCCCATGGCCATAGATCTCCTGCCCTGGGCTCCTTTGGCCCTGCATCCTGTGTAGCACTGAATGAATGCCAAAGAACAGCACAATTCAGGCTGCCCAAACACTGTTGTCCTTCCCCTCTCTCTACCCCCACTTCCTCCTGAGGCATACACCAGGGTGCAGAGGAATGGGGCATGAGATGTGCCTTAGTTTAAAAAATGTTGCAGCTTCCAAACTTTTCATGTGTTTAAGATCAAAAACCTGTTGAATATTGCCCATGTCTTAGCTTGATCTCTCTTCCCAATTAACACAAACCAGCAAACCTTTGGAAGGGACAGAGGTGGGAAAGGTTTGAGAAAGGGGCAAAAGAAGCTGGAAAGGGCAGTTAGGATGGGGAGGGGGTTGGGGTCAGGGGGAGTCCCACAGGGCTGAACTCGACAAACAAAACCTTGGAGGGGAGGCATGGAGTAGGGCCAGACCCGCTGTCCATCTGAGAGGGCTGCAGGGAGGGGAGGCCGGTGTCTGCTGAGGTGAGGGCAGGGAAACTGTGGGGCAGGAGGTATCACCACAGTAGGGGCCATGGAATCCTGACTCTCCCTCATAGGATCCCCAGCCCTTCAGCCCCTGCCCCCAGGGCCCAGGCTTCCCCTTGAGGGATCCCAGCCCTGTGACCTTCTGCCATGCCTGGGGGCTCATGCCACTCAGCAGGACCAAGTGCAGGGGCTGCTTATCCCCACCAAGGCTGTACTGTTCCCCCAAAGTGGGACCCAAACCAGGAGGGAGGATGTGGGGAGTGGAAGAGCTTCTCCCCTGGACTTCCTGGCTGGTGGGTGAACAAGCCTGGTCCAGCAGTCTCTGGTGCCAGATGCATTCCCAGCAACAGCCTGGGTGGGTGGGCTGGTGGGCTGTTTTCTTCTCCCAGTTCTGAGTACTCTTGTGCCACTTTGGGACTAGTCTGAAACTACTTGGAAGCACCTTGGTACACAGGGTGTCTGCCAGGGCTGGGGGGAAGCAGGTCAGCTCTGGGAGGGACAGTGTTCCTGATGACCCTGGCATTGAGGCCCAGGCAGCCTCGTCCCACTCCCCTCACCCAGAATACCGTAGTGTTTACATTATATATTTGTTAAGTAAGGTAGGACATATTTTAAATGTAAACATTTGAAGGGAGAGCAAGAATTTCCCAAGGCCGGAGGCGGGGGGGGGGGCTGGCACCTTAGTTGACAAGAGAGGTAGAGAAGGTGAGGGGAGGGGGCAACTGGTCTACCTAGTGTTGAAAGACAGAAACCTGTTGAGCACTTAGTGGCCTGGGGCCCTGCTCTCTGAACAATTCAAGTGAAACAATTCACCCTTCCTCTATGCCCCTCCATCCCTGGACTGCTCCCCTCCCCCAACCCTTTCTGGGTTTCTCAGCCACAACAGCCTGAGAGAGGGATGTCACTTTAGGGATGACCTGTAGCTGCTGCATGCCTCCCCTGCTTCCCCTTACTTCCTCTGGCCCCTCCCCCCAGGGGCTTCTCATTATTCTCAGGTTCTGCGTCCTCATTATGGCCACGTGCAGTAGGTGTGGATTGTACCTTCCCAGGATGCACAGAATCCTTGATTTTGGCATAACTTGTCAGCAGAAGTGTGTGTGTTGGGGGGGATGGACTGGCCATGGGTCATTCAGGTTATGCTTCTACAACAGCTGCTGCACAGGTTATGGGGGGCTGGGAGGCCCTCTGTGCATCGGGAGGAAGGCAGCAAAGTGTTAGAGGACTAGGTCCAGAACACCCATGGCAACAGTGTAGGGAATGGGGTCCTGGGGCCCACAGAGTCAGCCATGGTCTGCAGGGTTGAGGACCAGGGTGGGAAGGACAAGGTGTAGGGCATGGGCCCAGACTCCAGGTCCTATGTCCCAATTTCCATGGCATCAGAGCTTTCCCCCCATTCCTGCATGATATGCTCCCTGCTCTTGGCCACACCTGAGAAGATGTCAAGGGACCTCAGGTTCAGCTGCATGTGCATCTCAGCTCCCACAACCTGTGATGATGCAGGGGGTGGATGGAAGGAGAGAAAGGAGGTTGGAAGGGTGGATGGATGGAGGCAGAGGAGGATGCATGAAGGTGTGGGTCCTGGTGCATGGCTCTCCTCCCTGCAGCTGGGTGCAGGCCCTGTCATAGCATGACCAGGGTTCCACTGGTCAGGTCACTCCACAGACTCAAACTTTCCAGGGGCTTCTAGCAGATACCCTGTGATTCTGGAAATGCCCTATGCCCTGGCCTGGCAATGTCCAGTGTCCTCAACCTGTAACATGGAGGCTGCTGCTTGGATGTTATGCACTCTGCCATCCCCAACCAACCAGAGGTGAGCTGCCTGCACCAACTGGACAGGGGAGGGGGAGGAAGCATGAGCCAAGTGCTAGCATACCTCCCTGCAAGGGAGTGTTGGCAAGACACCAAAAAGAAGGATGGGATGCTGAAGGATAGTGAACTAATTTAATAGCTCGGTAGCGAAGTTCAATTCACCAGTCTAACCTAGATCAATTAGATTTGACTGTACATCTCATCAGGTCTTTCTTAGATTGGGCTCCCCATTTTTACACCAGACTGCGTGTGCTGAACTTCTGTTCTGTCATGGGTATAGATTGATTTCCAGTAACTTAGACCAGTAAAACTGTCATGTCTGTACTTGGCCCAAAAGAGCAGGATATATTATGCATACTTAAAAGTATTTACATTTGAAATTTGACCATCACAGCAATATCCATCTTGTTCAGTATTGTACTTTATTGTCTGCAAACTTAATAAAAATGAAATAGTGCAACTTGAACCAAGTAACTGATAACAAAACAGGATTTTTGGTTTGGATTAAAAAATTGTGTGGAGGTCAGAGCTTTCCTGTATCACTCATTTTAGAATTTTGGTGAAAAAAACAGTATCTGGACATATGCATCTAGTTTTTCTTTTGAACATTTTCTGGTTCCTGTCCAACTTTCCTCTTTATCTCCTACATACCAGCTTCCAGGTATCTGTCTCCTGACAGTAGAGATGTTTAGAGGATTAGTGTCTTGATTGGCAGGTTGGCTAACATTACAGTTCTGTTCATATGGAGCTTTTCTTCATGTTCTAAGAAACTACCACAGAAAGGTTTAAAATAATCCTGGTTTCCCTTGTTGTCAAACTACACAAGCATCCATAATTTTAGAATATAACCTGGACTGGAATAGCTTTTATTTCAGACCTCAGAGTAATTGGAAGCACATAGGAAATAATAACTTCCTTTCTACTCATTTAATAACTTGAAGGGATATGTAATTCACAGGGAGAAACAGCAGACAACTTAGCATTATGTGCTGTATCTATTTCAGATAAATGTGTAAAATCATTGCCCATATTTAATGAAAAAGAGAAAAAACAGAACAAAGGTATCTACACCACTAACTCACCTATTACCTGGTGGGCATGTACAGTCAATACCATACCATAGGGTGGTGCCAACAGTGGACAAGCATCGGCCACTAGTGCTGTGCAAAACAGCACCATTCTGTTTCAACTTCTGTTTTTCCATTTTGAAGGGATACAGTGCTTCATTTTACTGTTTTGCAGCACTGTTCTGTTTCATTTCATCAAAACTGTTTCACTGTTTTGACTCTGTTTCGACATGTTTTGATGTTTTGTCCATAGGCTATAATGAGGAATCATGAAAATGCCTATAACTTTGTCATTTCTTGCTTGATTTGGATTAAATTTGCAGGGATGGTAGCCCCTTCTGAGGGCATGAAATCTGCCAAGGTTCAAGGAGATAGGGAAAGGGTTTTTTGTGAAACTGCACCTCAAACTGTTCAAAGCAAAACTAGTATCACTTGCCGGCAGCAGCAACCTCCTGTCATCCCGCATGCAGATCCAGGGTCAGGGTCCTGCTTCTCCTAGGCGGAGTTTGGCACAGGCACACAGCCCTCCTGGGGAGCTCAGACCCTGTATCTGTATGTGGGATGACAGCAGGCTTCCGCTGCCAGCTGGGGCTAGCGTTAGCACCAGGTTCTTCCCAGTGCTCAGCGCGGACTGCGCTGGGCAGACTTGGGTGCTGGTGCTAGCCCCAGGTAGCAGCAGCAGCATGCTGTCATCTGCATGCTCTGCAGCCAGTGAGTGTAGAGCTTTAAAAAAAAAAAAAAAAAAAAAAAGCTCTGCACTATCCAGCTCTGGCAGTGGCAATTGGGGTCTCTGAGGGCTTGTGGCAGAGTTCCCCCCATGCAGTATAGGGCACAGGGCAGCAGCAGGGATCGCACCCTGCCCCCCCACTTGACACGCATACAGAAGCTGCACCATCACACGGGTGCAGCATGGCTTGGCAGGCCGCTGCATGCTGTCCCAGAGCTGGGCTGGCTCCATGTGTCAGCTGGAACTCCCGGTTCATTCCCCACCTCTAATCATTCCCCCAGCTCTTCCTGGGGGGGAGGGAGGGCGTGGCTTCCGGATCTGCATGGGGTTTCAGCAGGCTGCTGCTGCCAGATGGGGAGATAGCCCAGAACTGCCACCATCCCCAGCTGGAAGCAGCAGCCTGTTGTTATCCTGCATCATCCGGGGGCCTGCACCCCCTGGGAAGACCTGGGGAAGTGATCAAAGGTCTGGGGGAAAAATCAGGGAGCTGGGGAATTAAATCAGGAACTGAAGGAATGTTCAGGGACCTAAATTCCCCCAGCCCCCAGTTCAATTCCCCAGCTCTTGGTTTAATTCTCCAGCCCCCAGTTGCTTTCCCTAGCTCCCTATTCAATTCCCCAGCTCTTCCCAGAGGGTGTGAGCCCCTGGTTCTGCATGCTGGATTTAAGCAGGCTGCTTCTGCAGGCTGGAGCCAGTGGCAGTGTCAAGCAGCTGCTGCTGGCCCCAGCCTGCAGCAGCAGCATACTGAAACCCATCATGCAGATTGGGGGCCATGCCCCCCAGGGAAGAGCTGGATCAGATTGCTGGGGGAAGCAATCAGAGAGTGGGGAATCCAACCAGGAGCTAGATGTCAGTATCAAAGCAGTCCTTCCCCCCTCTTCCCCTTCCCTCTTCTTAGTTTCTATTTAACTCCAAGCAAGCAAGCTTCGAAACTCGAAATGTTTTGAAACTTGAAACATGTCAAGTGCCCTCATTTCATGTCAAAGCTGTTTCAAAGCATTTCATTTCATTTTGATTTCACTGTTTTGAGCTCAAAACAAGTTGAAACAGCTTCAAAATGAAACACCTGTCAACATTTTGCACAACCCTACCAGGCACCCTCACACTGCTGACTTGGGAGATCAATAAAAAGTGATTGCTGCTGGTAGTCATGCAATCTCAGTTGTGATCACTGTGGCAACCAGATATTGCTGTTGTCCCTGTTCTCAACTCAATCCCGCCTCTGCTGTTTATGGTTATGGTTATAAAATATGGATGCAATTGAGCAATGTGGCTAAGCTTATTCATACATCCTAGAATCAAAAATGTTTTAAACTAGGAATCAGTGGGTTTATCTACACGAGACAATGTGCAGAAGAGTAATTCTACTGTGCATTAGCAAGGCAGGCAAAACCCATGCTAATGCGCTAATGTAATACACAGTTTAGTCTAATGTGCATTAATATCAGTAAAAAAGTTCATCTGTGCTAATGTGCAGTAGTGCCGATTACAGTAGATTAAATTAGTACCTGCCATTGCAGGTAGCAAGCTTAATGTGCTGTAATGACCATGTGAACATGCTCACTATTATATAATATATTCTAATTTATTCTATGTATTATACATAGAAGTCCAAGATAGAGTTGTGTTTGATATATATATGCAGTGATCATGAGAAATCATGCTTTGTGATGATCAGATTTATACAAAGTAAATTTTTCCCCTGTAAAGAGGGAACTAAGTTTCCTTGTGGAGACTTAAGTGTTGAAATTTCCTAGTCTGAAGTTATGTTCATGGTTTGTTTCCTATAGATGGTTTGTTACCCTTAGGCTTTGAGAACTTGACTTTGAGAGTTTCAGCATTTTTGCAGGTTTGACCACATCTTTTCCAAGTGCAAGTGAACAATGTAAGTAAGATTCACAGCTTGATATCAGTAGTGAATTAAGATAGGATCTTAGGGATCTGAGACTCAGTGGGAAACTAGTTGATGAACATACCAGCCTAAATGGTTAAATTGAGCTCTTCTATGCTACATGTGCAAGTAACCCTAATCCTGTTATCTGATTTCAGCAGAGATTAAACCAACTTCCATGACATTAGGCCATGGATGAATTTGTCCCACAAATATTTTTTCCCCCATTGGTATTATGCTTAGTATGAGTAGGTACCGACCGGATGGATAGCTTCTCTGTCACAAAACAATTAGGAATATCAAAAGATTTCAGAATGTTTGGAAACACAGTATATATAACATGTACATTGAGGATGCAGGCAGAAGTGCAGCTCCCCACTGTAACTCAGGGTACTTTGCAGGAAGCGTTCTGAGTTATAATGATCCCTCAGACCAAACAGATCCCTTGATCCAAACAACCCCCCTCTCGGTTCCAGGGGGAGGGAAATGTAGCTGCTGGCTGTGAGCTGCAGCCAGCTTCGCCTAGCAACAGCCCCTCCTTCCTGCAGGGATGCAAAGTTTTCTGAATGGGAGGGAGGAAAAGGAGCAAAGGGAACTCATTCTAAGAGTTGCTCAGGCAGCACTGAAGGGTGGAGTGGGTGAATTGGACATCCCCCCTCCCCCGCCCACGTGAGGAGGGCTCCAGTACACCCATCCTACCCTCCAACAGGGACTGAAAACCCCCCAGATTGAACTCCCTCCACTCCCTTCCCCCTCTCCCCCCCATTCTGAAAACAGTGACAGGATGGGAGGCAGCACAGACAGAAGTTACAGAAGCTGCTCTGTTTTGAAACGTCACCGATCAACCATTTTTGAACCTCCCTGCAGCCATGCACATGTGTTTGGTCATGGCTATACACTGCTTTCTGTGGCCAGGTTGGGGGAAAATTGTCACTTCTGTCTGTGCCCTCAGTGTGAAAGAAGACATAGGAGGGCATACAAGAGAAAGCATAACAGGGTATAATGGAATCACAGCATGAGACCTGAATAAAAGGAGTGGTCAGGAGTTACATTTTAGAAATTATCAAAAGCTTGAACAAAGTATTTGAATTCATTTGGGAGGCAATAGGGAGACTGTGGAGGGTAGGAATATGGTGTTAATATAGCTATATTCTCAGGGCAGGGAAAATATTTTTTCTACACAGGAATTTGAACTAGCAATAGGTCTCTTTTATTGAATGAGTGAAGCTACTCATATGCAAATCTGCAGAACATCTAGTATTAAATGTTGAACATTAACAGTGGTAAATCATTTTCTGTAGCGAAAGCTAAATTGGGAAGTTTCCATACCGGCTGGTAAGCAGGAACATATCACTTTGAATGGACAGGCTGCAGGACATACTTTAACTCTGTCCCTCACTGTACCTACTTCTCCTCTCCCATTTCTGATCACAGAGGATCATATATTTTACCTCAGTTGCCATAAGAAATGTAAGCAGCTCAATGATTCACATCTAGCTGCAACTTGTCTATTGGATTGTGGTGGTAATATCACCAGAAAAGGCTGAAGTGGCTTTCAAGATCTTGTGTTTCTGGCCAGGTCAGTAGTCAAATACAGAATGAAAACACTGAAAGATTTACTTTTCCCTGTCCTCTTTTAATGTTTTCTTTGACCCCAATTAAAAGGGGGAGTTACTTCGAGCTATTTGAGCTACTCTGTAGGATGTTAAGATAGATTTCCAAATCAAAACTTTTAAAGTCAATGGCACGTATATGAGATACAGGTCTTAATTAGCCATGCCCTAACATTTCTTTTATATGAAAGACTATTATGAGAAATACTATTGAAAAGATTGTCATTCATATGATATAGTATTCCGTCTAGAATATTTTTAAAGCTTTTGTTGTAGTGTTTTTAGGATCAAAGCTGTATATCTCATGGGAAGCGAGTTTATGTGAGAAAATGTGACAAATGCAACTGAACAGCCAGTAAATTAGACTGTAAACACTTTCATCCACAAGAGACATGCATCTAGATCAGAATTCCAAATGTGAACAAGAGATGTTTCCAAGCCGTGTACGTGTTCCTGAAACTGGTAGAGCAGTGTTGGAACTGGGAGATACATCCATCCAAAAAGCAAAAAACGGCTGAAAATTCTAATGCACACTTTGTGGATTATTATTATTTAGAAACCAACCTCCCCAATATTATTTTATTGTCACCATTTAAAAATAATCAGAACTTTATTTTTTACATTTAGAACTCTAAAACCTTAAAATTGAAGATGGGTGGAAAATGTATCCCTCCAGTCAAGATCTGTTAGAATTTATAAAATAATTTTCTTCAAACTTTTCCATAGAGATATTTGATTAATATCCCATGGTAAAACAAGTGAGACTTTCTTAGGGCCATCAAGAAACTTAGTGAAGGTCTGTCTTTTTGTTTATATGGTATATATTTATCAGCCACTGACCTTTTGAGTTACTATGTGACTGAGAGTAGAATTTGGACTAAAGTTTTTGTGACTGTTTTAGTTTGTAAAATGACCATCTAATAATGAAGGCAGGTCAAGTGTCACTCCAGACATGGTAACGTGGGTTTTTTTCTAGTCTTATTCAACCAAATCTTAAGATGTGAATAATTTGAATGACCCTCACGAAAAAAAAATGCCACCTTTACTTTGCAAACTTTAAAAGAATTGCAACTTTACCCAGCTCCCTAAAGGGATAATCTATTTCTCAATAACTTAATAAGATCTAGTTTGGGGGCTAGAGGGGGAGGCATTGCTGGTAGGAGACAGAAAATTAGTTGAAATGTTGCAATAGTACAAAGTATTCCCTTGATAATTTTGCTAATTAAATTGTTATGGAAAAATTGTAAAGTGATGTGAGCCCCGAGGGAAAGCTTATTGCTTTTTCTGAAGTATTTCTTCCAGAAGCCAAAACTTAGCGCACTTATAAAACAGTGTTGCATGAAGTCCAGAGTCAGATTTGGGAAATGGTTTTGAAGTGGCATCAAATAATTGATCAGCAACTATAACTGTGATTATAGAACAAAATCAGAGCTGAATTGCAGCAAATAATTGCAAAAATAATTAAAGTCACAAATCTTCTTGGTAGCAATGTGAAACAATTCTTTTTGTTGCCCCACAGGGATGGGGCTGTTAGCTTTGATTGGGATTAACACCTGGAGGTGCAGCAGAAAAGGTGTAGGTTGAAGTAATAATGACATAGTCTACCTTTTTGAACAAAGTCCCAACTGATGTGTTACATATAAGAGTAAATTTTAAGCTCATTTAAAACCTTATTTCCATTTCAAAAAATGCAATTTATTATAAAGCCTTTAATTATATTTAAAAGTAGTTAGTTAACAAAAACCCTAGGTATTAAATTTAGTCCTGTTGATATGTTTCATACTCTTATTTAAGTATGTTCATGTCTACCTCTAGAATAGTAAGAGTCTATTGTACATTCCTCAGCTAAAATTAGATATGATCAACTGATTTCAAGGGGAGAAAAAGTACTCCCATTAAGGATATTTTGATTGTGTAATAATTCCATGGTGCTAATGATATAAAGCTCTTGTACCAAGTTCTTGGCAGTTGTGATGTACTAAATGGAAGTCTGCACACAAATAATAATGACTCTACACTGAACCTTTCTGGAGGTATGATATTTAAGAATTGCTTACAATGGGTCATTTCCTGCTTCTACTAAAGTTAACAGAAATGTTGTCATTGATGTAAATGGGATGCTTAACATTCAGAAGGTTATGGTCCTCTATCAACAACCTCTTAATGAGTAGTCCCCAGCTCTGGTAATTCAGATTTATGGTGAGATGCTGGAGAACATTGAGTAATTCCCATACCTCAGAAGCCCTGTTTTGCAGAAGACTAACATCAATGAAGAAATCCAACATCACCCCAAATGTGCAAGTTCAGCTTTCAGACACCTGAGGGTGTTTGAAGATCATGACATCATATTCAAAACCAAGCTCATGGCTAATCAAGCGGTTGTGATTCTTACCTTATGGTATGGAACTGAGATGTGGACAACATAAAGGAAACACCTCAAGTTGCTAGAGAAGCACCATCAACACTACCTGTGGAAGATCCTTTGAATCCAGTGGAAAGATAGACCCACCGACATTAACATCTTCTCACAATCAAACACAACAAGCATCAAGGTGATGAACATCTGACCTCAACTTTGCTGGGCCAGCCATGTCATCTGGATATCCAAGTCCAGGCTCCCGAAGCAAGTTTTATTGTCCCAGCTCCATCAAGGCTCAAGAGGAAGGCGAAGAAGGCACTTCAAGGACATCCTCAAGGCCAACTTGAAAAAAATGCAACATTGACATCAAATTGTGGAAGACTGTTGCCCAGGACCACCCCTAAAGCTGCAAGGATCTCAGTACTTTGAAGCCTCATGATGACAATGGGAGATGGAAAAACAGGAGTGACAGAAACAGCACGTCGTGGACCACATTAAGAGACCAGAGCCACCCACCTGCATGGAGAAATGTGCCTGAGCTGCAGAAGAACTTGTAAATCTCAGATTGGCCTTGTCAGCCATCTTCAGACCCACAGATAAAGCAATCACGGAAGAAAATCATTCTCAACTGCAAGGGATCACCAATGATGTGGCACTGATGTGAATAGAGGTACAAGTAAGCTGGCTATTCATGTCTGTTAATATGTTAACTTATTTGATACTCCAGTATCCTGTGTGACTTGCTCACAAATGCACAACTAAAATTCATAGTGCATACTCCAAATTTCTTATTAAATAGAAATTAAAAAAAAGACCACAAGCACAAGACACTATTGTGTATTCTAGGGCTGTCCACCTTGGCCAAAGGCTGCACACAGTGCTGATATACAGCCCCCAGGCCACACAGTGCAGGGATGCCTCCTTCCCTCCTTTCCCCACCAGGATACCTATCCCCTGTTGCATAAGTCATGCCAGGGATATGCCAGGCATGCCTGAGATAGGCCTCTGTCACCCACCGCTCTCAGACCCCTGGGGCCCATCCCCATCACAGAGCAGTGAGAAAGATGACTCCTGTAACCCATGAGCAATATGCTGGTTCCTTGTAGGTTGTATGTACCCAGCTGGCTGCCAACTGGACAGCCCTGGTGTAAACCACAGTTTTCCATCCCACATACTATTTATTTTTTCATCACATGGCATGTTGTATAGGTACAGTATTTGGAGGATAGTCTGAAGTCTGTTCAGAATCCACTGTAAGTACATTTATATAACACAAGAGCACTATTCTAACATGTGCTGCACCTGCTATGACTGCATTACCTCCTGAACTAAAAGAAGCCTACTTGTATTACCAATGTACTGTGAGTACACCATTAAGTTGTATTTGAGGCCCTCAACTGATCTGCGTCTGGTTCAGTCACTAGCATGCGCCTTTTCTCAGCATTGTTCTGACTTGCTCTGGATAGACACCCTCAGTAAGCGGCCTTTTCAAGGGAGATGCTATCTTTGATTGACCAGTGTCAGAACCACCTCTATCAGAAATGTTACCTGTTTGCTTGCCAGCCATATACAGATAACATCTGTAATGACACCAGAATGGAATTTTCAAAATCACAGATGTGGCTTTCAGGAGGACATATCAAAATGTTAAATCTAAGACCTGTAAAAGCCTAACTGCAATTTTCAATTTTGTCATTTTGATTATAGAACATTTTTAAATTACCAATTGGGTTAAGGTTTGGTGAGCACAAAGCAACTTTAAAGCTCATCTTTGGGCTGCCCTGAGGCTGCTGCTCTGAGCAGGTTTCAACTCTTCTTATACCAGCTGCAAAAGGTCCCCATATAGATGAAAACTCAAGGAGTAATGTAAGATGATACTGCCCTAAAATATGAAGCAGTAAAAAGATATTAGAATCATTAATGCAAAAAAAAATCTACAATGCAAAAATCTTATAGCAGAGAGACTATGAAACAAACAAGGATTATTATGGAGAAAGAAAAGGGAGAAGCTGAACAGAACTTCTGGACACTGATGGCTAGGGATTTATGATCTTTGTTTTCTGAGAAACTGGTGGGCTTCAGCACCTTGTGTGAGTGATTTTGTGTATGTGTCTCCCCTGTTTCTCTTCAAGCTGTTTCTTATGGGGCAATGCAATCTGAGGCCTTATCCTGACACTCTCCTTATCCATTTGCAAACCATTTAATTGATAAAACCTGTTTGCATTCATCTGATGCAACTGTTGTTCTGAACATTTGCACAGGAACTTTCATGTTCATGTTTCACTATAGTATTAAAGAAATCTGCCCTCTAGCTGTTCTGTAGAGGTCTTCAACAGGATACCTCAAAGCCCTCAGTATCATTATGAGTATCTTTATCCCCACAGTGCAGGTGGAGAAACTGTGATTCAGAAGCACAGCTTGTTGCCTGCTATAACAAGGTCATCCAAAGGTAGAACCAAAGTAGAACCCAAGTCTCATGAATTACAGCAAATCTATATCCGCAAGGCCACCCTGCCTCCCTAATTGCATTTTTTAGTAAATGTAAATTAATGCTTGCCGGGAAGATGGGGAGAGGCACATAATGCTACTGGGAAACACTGAGGACAATGGGGACTTAAAATAGAGTCCATTGAAAACATCCTGCTAAACCCTACCCCCTTTTTTTTTGATACACTGTTTTTCTATGATGGTTGCAGAAGACGAATACATTTAGCAGAAGGTATATTTTTATACAGAAAAAATGTCTGAAGTGTAGAATGGGGAATATTTTGATTCTAGAACAGGTTTCACTTGCCAGCAGGAAGGCATCAGTAAAACATCTTGTATATAAGAATTATCCTTCCATTACAAAATAATGCTAATAATAATAGACAATGTTTTTGATTCGCAGTTTAGTTCTGATAATGTTGACTAACGGTCCCAATCAAACACCTGCTGAAGATGAAGGAAAAACACACTACCATTTTCATTCTTGTGTTTCTGGTTCTGATCAGTTATATCCCAAAATAGCTGCATACATTTTAAAGAGAAATGCATATATTTAAACTATCTTAGCACCTAAATGGTTAAATTGTCCCTTTTGGATCTCAGAACAATATCAGTCATCTTATGTCAAGGAAAAAATGATGTCTAATCTTTGACAGAAATGAATTACTTTATATGGGACAGCTACATTTTGTCTGATACTTGTTGTCAGCTTTCACTGGGAGATGAGGAACTAAGAAATAGATTTCATCAAGCTCTGAGATGGGAGGAAATGAAATCTTAGCAAAGAAAACAAGTTATGCTTCTAAAATGAATTGTACAAGCAAGAAGATCTATCAGGTGAAAAGTGAATGTTAAAATCATTTGCCAAAAGATGACTTTAAAAAATGTTGAGGAGATAGGAGAGGGCAGAGAGCCTAGGTATGACTAGCTTATCAAATGTTTCCTTAAAACATCTAGAAATTTTTAAATTGCTTCTAAATATTCTCTGATCTTACATTCTTATGAAACTGAAGTGAACTACCTTTTTTACTTTTTCATAAGACCTGTAATGTAAAGTTAATCACTATGTTGTAATATGGCTTGCTACGTATGCAATTTCTCTTCCAATAAGTTCATCATCAAAAAAGAGACTGGTATCTGTCTCCTGTATCAGTAAGAAATAAAAATCTTCAGATTTGTTAAAGGATGGGGACTAATGGCTTGGGGGATGGTAATGGCTTATAGAAAATTTTGCTCTCCTTTGCCAGTTGAAATTTCACTTCTAGTGGATTGCAGTTAGTCATGTGAAGAGATGGGGTCCTAGTTTGATTCAGATAAGCACCTAAAAGTTCAGATTCCTTCCTGAAACCTCATCAGCCTGCAAAAATAAGAGATCATTATATTCCAATCATTGCATCTTCTGATTTTAGTCTGCTTCCCTTTCCTATTCCAGTCTAATCCAGGAGCCATATTAAATATTCTTTTAAAACTGGTTTGAAGCCTGGTATCATAAGTAGCCAAGGATGCTGATTATGAGGTCAGCTCTTTGTTTCTCTGATTGTTTCAGCCATTCCCTATTGTCAGCAAGTCATTAACATCTGTTAGGTATTTTCTGATCTGTGGCAGGTAAAACAAGCTGCAGATGCAATCATATTCCGGGTGATTAATAACACTTCACCTCCTTCCCTGCTCTGCTTCTTTTCTAAAAAGCATGAAATAAAACCCTAACATTAGTACTGTAACTAATCTTGTCACCTTTCAGGATAATATTAATAATGTCTATGTGTTATATGCTACTTTGATCAGTACTTCTCAAAACACTTTACAAAGGAGATCCATATCATTATCCCTCTTTAACAAATGGAGAGACTGAGGCACAGAGGGCATGAGGGACTGAATTGTCCAAGGTCACCCAGCAGGCAAGTGGTGAAGCTGGCAATAGCAGTGGAATCTCTTGATTCTCAAACCAGTTCTGTATCTGTTGGGAAGATATGTGGGAAATACTTACGTAGGTTTTGCTTCCAGTTGTACTTGTCATTAAGAGTTTAATAATTTTCATACTTGCTATGAGGCAAAAACCAGCATTCTGCTTTGTCCCTCTCCCACTGTGTGAAGAAAAACATTATTTATTTCTCTATAAAAATAACAATGCTTTTCCTGGGATCAAAAGCAAAGGATTGTATGGTTTTACCATTAGCTAATTTGAAGACATAATAGAAGGAGTTTGTAGTTTTTAAAACCTTGGATACAAATCATGTTAAATCTGACATGATATTTTTATAAAGTTTTGTATAAGTTTCAAGATGACTGGGAATGGAGTCTGTTGGCAGAATGTATGAGCAGTTAATGTGCCATATTGAATAGAGTGCCTGTGAAGAACTGCACTGCAACTACCTTCAGGAGTACAGTCAAAGACTAAGAAATCAAACCAGCAGTTTATCTAGCATCAAATGCACAAGCATCCTCATGATTTCTAGTTTAGTTCTTAATACACCATAGTATTTGAATCCAAGGCTAGTCCTGCCTAACTTACATTTAACAAGGACTAACATCACACCAGCTGTACATTACCCGTCCCAACAGAGGAAAGCTTAGAATAATGGGAGGAGAAAATCATCAAACAGAAGGAAACCACTACATTATGCTGATGTCAGCAAGAATTTGTGATTTATTTTCTTTTGTTTTTTCCAGCTCTATATAAAGAGTTGTGGTAGTCTGAAGCCAAACAGATGCAGGGTGCAGGGGGACGACTAATTTGTTCTCTAATGGCCTCATTACAAGTTATCATAGTATCATAGTATCATAGTAGCTAGGGTCAGGAGGGACCTGAACAGATCATCTAGCCTGACCCCCTGCCA
>NW_005841843.1:2939790-2941061 GCF_000455745.1 Alligator sinensis
AGACAGTGTTAAAGGCCTTCTTAAAGTCTAGAAAGACTATGTCCACAGCGACACCATCATCCAAGGATTTCGTTACTTGTTCGTAAAAGGCAATCAGATTGGTCTGGCAGGACCTGCCTTTGGTGAACCCATGCTGATTACCCCTGAGCATGATCTCCCCTGCAGGCCCCCCACAGATGTGCTCCTTGATGATCCTCTCCAAGAGCTTCCCAAGCACCGACGTGAGGCTTACAGGCCTATAATTACTTGGGTCCTCCTTCCTCCATTTCATAAAAATAGGGACCACATTAGCCAGTTTCCAATCCCCCAGCACCTGGCCAGATGACCACGAATGCTCATACAGGCAGGCCAAAGGCTCCGCGATGACCCCTGCCAGCTCCCTCAACACCTTTTGGTGGAGGGCATCTGGACCTGCAGATTTAAAAATGTCTAGCCCTTCCAGAAGATCCCTAACTACATCTGCACTGACTGAAGGCTTGATAGAGCTAACCCCAAGATTGTCCCTACTTCTGGTAGGTGGGATATCCTGGTCCTTGTTCAGGAAAAAAGAGGCAAAGAAACTGTTAAAAATATCATGTTTTTTGTCTGGCGTGGCCACCAGATTACCGTTTGCATCTTGCAGGGGCCCTACATTGCCTGGTGCCCTCTTCTTGCTCCCAATGTACTTGAAAAAGGACTTTTTGTTGTCCTTAATCCTGGATGCTAGCCTGAGTTCCATCTCTGCCTTGGCCTTCCTAATAGCCCTCCTACACTCCCGGGCCGAGGAGAAGTACTTCTCCTGGGTGATAGCCCCTCCCTTCCACTGGTTGTACACCTCCCTTTTAGTCCTCAGGCATTGCTGAATGCCCTTGCTAAAAGTTGCACTTTTAGTGGATCAAATGTTGATCAGTGTTGGCGCTAACCTGAGTTTGGAGCACTCGCACCTTAAAGGTCTTGTTACACGGTGATTTTGGGTGGCTCCTGCAGGTCTTAACACCTTGAAGGCCAGCACATTAACACCTAAAATGGTTTTAAGCACTTGCTATACATTTCAAAATTACACCACTCTAGGACAGGATTATCTCTCATTGTACTACCCAGTTCATGTTGCACCAAGGTATAGCCACTCCAGGCTATGCCTAGTGTAAACAGCCCATAGGCCCGCCCTCGCCTCCCTACACTGGCCCATTGCTGCCCCTCCCCAGCATAGATTCATAGATGTTAGGTCAGAAGAGACCTCAATATATCATCGAGTCCGACCCCCTGCATAGGCAGGGAAAAGGGCTGGGGTC
>NW_005841843.1:2941271-2946620 GCF_000455745.1 Alligator sinensis
CAAACTTGGACAGAGTACACTTCACTCCCTCATCCAAGTCACTGATGAAGATATTGAAGAGTATCGGTCCAAGGACCAAGCCCTGTGGGACCCCACTGCCCACGTCCTTCCAGGTCGATACCGACCCATCCACCACCACTCTCTGGGTTCAACCCTCTAGCCAATTTGCTATCCACCAGACTGTGTAATCATCCACGTCACAGCCTCTTAACTTGTTCACCAGTATGGGGTGGGATACCGTATCGAAGGCCTTCCTGAAGTCTAAGTAGATGATGTCAACCCCTGCTCCTGCATCCAGGTGTTTTGTAACCTGGTCATAAAAAGAGACTAGATTAGTCAAGCATAATCTACCTACTACGAACCCATGTTGGTTTCCCCTCAGCATAATTTTTTCCTGCTGGGCTCTTGCATATATGAGCCTTAATAATCTTTTCAAACACTTTGCCAAGGATGGAGGTGAGACTGACTGGCCTATAGTTGCCTGGATCCTCCTTCCTCCCGTTCTTGAAAATAGGAACCACATTTGCCCTTTTCCAGTCCTCCGGGACCTGGCCTGTGTGCCATGAGTGTTCAAATATTCTTGCCAGTGGCCGTGCAATGACATCAGCCAGTGCCTTCAGTACCCTTAGATGGAGCTCATCCGGGCCTGCTGACTTAAATGCATTCAGTTCTTCCAAGTGACTCTGCAATATCTCAGGGTCAATGCTTGGTAGTCTGGTGCCCTGCTGTTGTCTCTCTACAATCTCATTGTGAGACTTGTCTTGCCACTTGTTTAGGATCACTGAGGCAAAGGACTCATTGAGGAGTTCAGCCTTGTCCCCCCTGTCTGTCACCAATTGCTTTTGTCCATTCAGTAGTGGCCCTATTCCCCCCTGGGCCTTTGTTTTACTCCCTATATATCTGAAAAACAATTTTTTGTTATCCTTAACTTGGGATGCCATCCTCAGCTCCATGGTAGCTTTGGCCTTTCTAACTGCCTCCCTGCAACTGTAAGCTGAGGAGGTATACTCCTCTTTAGTAATCTCTCCCTGTTTCCACTGCTTATATGCCCCAATTTTTGCACTTAGGCTGCTCTGGATTTCTCTGGTTAGCCAGGGAAGCCTCTTGGCCCCTGTCCCCCCTTTCCCCCACATTGGGATCATCTCCCTCTGTGCCCAAAGGATCGTTTCCTTAAGGCACAGCGACCCTTCCTGGGCTCCCATCTTGCCAAATCTCTTACTCTGCAGTGCATCATAGACTCAATGCCTAAGTTTGCTGAAGTCAGCCATTTTTGCACTTAGGCTGCTCTGGATTTCTCTGGTTAGCCAGGGAAGCCTCTTGGCCCCTGTCCCCCCTTTCCCCCACATTGGGATCATCTCCCTCTGTGCCCAAAGGATCGTTTCCTTAAGGCACAGCGACCCTTCCTGGGCTCCCATCTTGCCAAATCTCTTACTCTGCAGTGCATCATAGACTCAATGCCTAAGTTTGCTGAAGTCAGCCTTCCTAAGGTCTAGCACTTCCACCCTACTAGTTACCTTACTCACTCTATGCCTTATGATGAATTCTATTATTTGGTGGTCACTGTCCCCCAGGTGACCGCTGATCTGTAGGTCCCCTACCATGTCATCCCCTGTTGCTAATACCAGGTCCAATAAGGCATTCCTCCTAGTGGGACCATGTACCTCCTGCATCAGGTGGAGGTCCTGTACACAGGATAGGAACCTGCGTGAATCGTGGGAATTTGCTGTCTGCGTCTCCCAGCAGATGTCAGGGTAGTTTAGGTCCCCCATGACTACCGACTCCCTAGCCTTTAGGATCTCTGAGAGCTGCCTCAGCAGTTCTGAATCTAGTTCTTCCCCTTGGTGTGGGGGTCTGTAACATCTCAGATCCCTTCTCACTACTACCCCCCCAGCAACCCGTACTTGTGGCTGCCTGTGCTTGGAGGAGGCAGGGAAGGGTTAACCTGCCTACCTGGTTGCTGCTGCTCTC
Organism: Alligator sinensis; assembly: GCF_000455745.1. NCBI lineage: Eukaryota > Metazoa > Chordata > Crocodylia > Alligatoridae > Alligator > Alligator sinensis. Next base: position 2,943,240 of record NW_005841843.1, read on the forward strand.
TGGGCCAGAAGAGCAGCAGCAGTAGTAGCTGTAGCTGCTGGGCATGCAGGTTAATCCTTACATGCCTGCTTCTCTAGAACAGACAGTGCAGGCAGCCACAAGTAAGAAATGCTGTGGGGACAGCGGGTGGCAGAAGGCAGGGGGGACCCTGAGGGGCAAGGGGGACACCCAGAGACAGGAGCAGGTGTGGAGGAAGTCCAGAGTGGGAAGTGGAGGAGTTACCTTTCAGTCCTCCAGACCCCTGCTGGCCTGCATGTGTGACTGCTCCAAACTCAAGCTAGCTGTAACACTAACCAACATTTGTGCAGTTCATAGTGTAAGCTGTAACAAGGCCCTACATCTAAAATCCTCCTCTTATTGTCCCCTCATCTGCACAGCTGTGACCTGTAACTAGAGGGCAGGTGAGCCAGTACAGACTTCTATTCCTGCTCTAGGTGTGAAAGATGGGTTGGGAGGCGGGTAGGAACATGAAGCTTCAAGGTGGAAAGTTAATTGGAAGGGGCTGGGTGATAAAATGGGTGGTGAAAAGGAAATGGGGGTGGAGAAGGGTGATGAAATAAAGGAAGTCTACCACTAAAGGATAAAAGAAAAAGAAATGGGGGAAAAAAGGAAGTAAATTAAAGAAGGTCTCATGTTTTAATAAATTGGGATTTGTGATTGGAGTGTGGGGGGTTGCTGGTGATGCTTCCTGGGGTGGTGGTGAGGATAGGCATTTTGGGGGAGCTACTGCCCCTGCTCCAGGAAGGAAGCACCAACTCATGGGCCCTCTACCTTGTCTCCCCCCTCCATCCCTGCTAGACCCTACTTCTGGACCCATCCATGTCCTGCAACCTGGCTATCTGGAATATGTTCTGCAGGCTGTCTGCACACAGTTGCACCCCTGGGAGTTAGATGGTCACATCCCTGTGGATGGGAGGAGGCATGGCTTGGTGCCAGAACTGCCCCCTGGGCAGTAGAGTTCAGGGGTAGAAAGTTTGTTCACATGGAAAGGTGGTGGGGAGGGAGCACAGCATCCTGGGATGCTGAATCACTGCAACTTCTGTGGCTTATCTGTGGGGAGACAACACACATTAATAGAACACGAGCTGGGTAACACATTTCAGAGATCAACTTGTCCTGGAATGGCATAACCTTAAAATGCCTAAAGTGTGCTTAAAACTAGTTTCAGGTATTAATCTGTGGACAATACAGGGGTTAAGAGCTCAAGGAGCTGCCTACAATTAATATGTAACAAGACCCTAAGGTTGTCTATAGACATAAAGCTATATCCTGCCCTGCCTTCTGCCAGTTCTAAACATAAAAGAAAGGTTTAATGGAGGACCTTTGTGATCCAAAGGCATGAAATGGTTAATTGTCTTGGAGATTCAGGAATGCACTTGATGGTTTTCTCTAAAACTCTGTTGTACTTACAAAGACTTTACATATTTTCATTTCTAGAAACAGAATGGGACTCTTGAAATGGTTGAGGTGTTTCCAGTCAGCTGATCCCAGTAGGATAAAAACAAGGAGGACACTGGCTGTCCTCCTGTTTACTGCTTGCTTTCCTCCCAGAAGGGAACTGGCATGTCTGGCTGAAATGTCAGAATGAAACTGGGTGGTTAAACAGCTAAATTTAGCTTTTTACTTCTAAGCAAGTTTTTCTTTTTTTTACTGTTTACCAAGATAGATTTGTGTATAGCCTAAGTAAAGCAAATATATGCACTTACATTAACAATTCCCATCTACTGAAAAAGGTTACAGCAAATATTAAGTTCCTTAATTTTAAAACAAGTAAACCCCATTGTAGTTTTCGTCTAAGACAAACAAACAGCATCTAAGCAATTCATGGTAATAGCTGGCATTCCAGCTCACATTTTCCATTTATGTCGGTGGCTGCATGGGAAGAAAAGGGAATTGTGGGAGAGGCTGAGAATCACCACTGAAATTTACTGTATAATAGAAGAATCGAGAACCCCAGCAAAGGTGTACTCAAGTCTGTGGCCCTTTAACTTCCCAGGGCAGCCTGCATGGGAAAGGAGCCACCTTCTATCCTTCCTCAATACTTGATTTTTATGGTTGGCTACAACTGAGACAAGGCAAGGATCTTTATAACCTTTTCCTAACTGTTGCATAGTTCATGTAATCTGGCTGCGTACTAGTTCCTGGCATCATAAAGAGGAAATCAAGGTATTGTACACTAGGAAGCTCAATCGGCACAGGTCCATATCTGCACCGTGAATATTCAGTGTGTTTGCCCTGTGTCTGATACATGTTTGTGCTGTGTCTGATACACATAAAGTGAGCATACTCTTTGTAAGATGACAAAGATGCCAAAAGTGATACAAAATAGTAGTGCTATCAAACAGGAACTCCCCCATTTCAAAGCACTATGTGCAATGCCTGTACAGGATCCTGCTTCTGAGGTGTGAGGGACAGACAGACAAAGGAAGAACCCCCTTTCACCTCATTGGCTGGAGAGCTCATGTTTGAGGTGACTTTATAGTTTTCCAGCCAGGGAGCTTGAATGCCTGTGCACCCCTATATTATACTTTTGTAGTTCTGTGCTGGGCCACTTCATAGTTCAACAAACGAACGCCTGCCATACGCTGAACTTGGCATGTTGAACACACACACGTCCTGTAGTTGAGTTAAACACATACAAGTCCTGTAAGAAAGGCCACTGCTGCAAGAATATTGTCTCATAAGATAAGATAAGGTACACGGTCCCACTAGGGGGAATGCCATACTGGATCTGGTATTGGCAACCGGGGATGACATGGTAGGGGACCTACAGATCGGTAGCCATCTGGGGGACAGTGATTACCTAATAATAGAATTCACCATAAGATGTCGAGTGTGTAAGGTAACTAGTAGGGTGAAAGTGCTAGACTTTAGGAAAGCTGATCTCAATTAACTCAGGTGACTAGTCAAGGACGCACTGCAGAGTAGGAGTTTTGAAGTGATGGGAGCCCAAGAAGGGTGTCTGTGCCTTAAGGAAACGATTCTTCGGGCACAAAGCAAGACGATCCCCATGCGAGGTAAAAGAGGGAAAGGGGCCAGGAGGCTTCCCTGGCTGACCAGAGAAATCCAGGGCAGCCTAAGGGCCAAAAGGGGAGCACATAAAAAGTGGAAACAGGGGGAGATCAGCAAAGACGAATATACCTCCTCTGCTCGTGCTTGTAGGGAGGCAGTTAGATGGGCCAAAGCTACCATGGAGCTGAGGATGGCATCCCAAGTAAAAGACAACAAGAAATTGTTTTTTAGATATATAGGGAGTAAAAGGAAGGCCCAGGGAGGAATAGGACCCCTGCTAAATGGGCAGAAACAATTGGTGACGGACAGAGGGGACAAAGCTGAACTCCTCAACGAGTTCTTTGCCTCAGTGTTCCTAAGAGAGGGGCA
>NW_005841843.1:2947581-2990115 GCF_000455745.1 Alligator sinensis
GCAATTCTGGGCACCGCAATTCAAGAGGGATGCGGATAACCTGGAGAGGGTCCAGAGAAGGGGCATTCGTATGGTTAAGGGCTTGCAGGCCAAGCCCTACGAGGAGAGACTAGAGAAACTGGACCTTTTCAGCCTCCGCAAGAGAAGGTTGAGAGGCGACCTTGTGGCTGCCTATAAGTTCATCACGGGGGCACAGAAGGGAATTGGTGAGGATTTATTCACCAAGGCGCCCCCGGAGGTTACAAGAAATAATGGCCACAAGCTAGCAGAGAGCAGATTTAGACTGGACATTAGGAAGAACTTCTTCACAGTTAGAGTGGCCAAGGTCTGGAACGGGCTCCCAAGGGAGGTGGTGCTCTCCCCTACCCTGGGGGTCTTCAAGAGGAGGTTAGATAGGCATCTAGCTGGGGTCATCTAGACCCAGCATTCTTTCCTGCTTATGCAGGGGGTTGGACTCGATGATCTATTGAGGTCCCTTCCGACCCTAACATCTATGAATCTATGATGTTGCCAAATTCACCTCCGTTGTGAGGATTCCTCCTCCCCCCTTTTCTCAACCCTTTCCAGATGTGAAATTCTCACTTTGTAGAACTGCAGTCTAACAGGGCATCCCCAGCTGACCAATAAGCATATGATGATTGATAATACTATATGGAATGTAGGGAAAACACCATTAGAGTAAGAATAAATTACTATTCTGTTGTCAAATAGTGCAGAATTAATTTAATATGCAAACATCTGATCTCCCTGAACTGTTAATATTATCCAGAAATTTTATGGCAGGAGAGGAATTAGTTTCAAATCCTGTTCACATAACTAAGATTTGAAATGATCTTCATGGCTTATGAACACCCTGGAGCTTGTTCATTTTGTCAGAATATATAAAGTTCTTCCAAAATCACTGCATTAGCTCTTCTCCAGGATTCACAGCATGACTGTGTGTTTTTCCTCTGTTTTTATTTAAGTAAAATATTCAGATGATCCTGACATCCCAAGAACATAATATTGACTTGATTTAGAGAATGTGCAACCAAACGTATATAATAACAGCTGAACAAAAACTGTATGTATAGTTCAAAAAAGTATGCAGTAATTTGAATAACAAATTACAGTGAAACCCATGAACTGAAGTGCTGGAGATTTGTTAATTTTCACAACTTCTGCGAGCTTTCTGATCTTGCTGTATGCATTAGAGTTTTAAATACTAAATGGTGACATTACTGGACATTTCACAAACTTCTTATAGCTGTAGCTCCTTTCTCAGTGGTCAAATGTTTTCACTTCTTTTGAAAGCACTATGTACAATATAGTTTCTATTACAACCTCAGTAGCAAATGTTTGAAATAATATTGTATGCACTAAGGCTGAGGTGTTGATCCTGAAAGCTTTATGCACTTGAGTACTTCTGTTGAATGTGCATTAGTGCTTGCTAGCTTGAAACTATTACTTTGTATATGTAGAGTAGTAAGGAGGAATCTGGCAGCTATTTCATGTTGAAGCCCCAGATGGGCTTAAAATAGAACATGAATTCCTGTTACTCTGAAAGTAGAGGGCCACTAACTGGGAAACTTTGTGTAGGTTTCTTTTCCACCCCTTCATCCCCTGCAGCCCCATGCCTTCTTTTGAAATTCAGATTCTAGCTGAAATTTCTCCTTTGCAATCCTAGTACTTTTTTCTTGGCCAGTATGTCTTTAAAATGTCAAACTATACAAAACATGCTGCAGAAGTAAATTTAAAGAAATGCTTGCTCTGTGTGTCTGGTGTATTGGTTTTCATGTTGAACAGTTTGTTGCAATAGTTTGTAGTTGTGGTTTCTAATCACTTTGTGTTCTGTGTCCATAAACCAGACTAATGTTGATAAAATACACCTTCCACCTGAGGGGTGAAACTTTTACATAGGTTGTAAAACTGAAAGGCTTGAGAAGATATGTTCCAAAGCCAAAAACTTAAGACTAGGTCTAAAACAACTTATGGTCCCTTGAATAGTGCAGTTCAGTAATATCTGGGGGGCAAATCAAACCTTCTTAGATATTAGATACATTATATAGCCCAGTTCTTGACTTCTTGCTCACCCTACTCCCAATGTGCTATAACCTGAACTGGCTACATTGGGCATTGGTGCTCAAGAGCTGTGGACACATGTTCAGGGTCTCCAAACTGGTCATATTACCTGGAGGAGCCTTGCTATTTTATTATAGAGAGATAAATGTTAAGCTGTGGGACAAAGTTCAAGGAAAAGTCTTGCATTTTCACCTATTCTCTTCAATAAGGTGTATTGCTTTGCAGAACACCACACCATTGTTTTGTTCTTCCTGAGACGGTGCTTATTTACATACACAGCATTTATGTGTTTAAAACTAAAAGTCAGTATCTTTTTTATGAATGGGTCTGTTAGGACATCTGAGGCTCAAACCTGGATCTTTTGGGCTCATTGGTTGTAGCACCGCCAAGCAGTAAATCTGGCACTAAACCCAGTTGAGCCTGGGCCCTACCAGGAGGCTCCTCATGGGGGATCATGGGACCAAGGGGAACCAATGGAAGGCAGAAGTCCTTGATAGCAGGGTTATAAAAACTGTTCCATTTGCCCTAGGGTCTTTTCCTGGTAACAGTGTTGATAGCCTGGTTGTTTGGGATCCTCCCATCTTGTTTTTACCTTCTTTCTGTAATGCTGTGGTCCAGCCCTGTTCCTGTCCTGCCTCCAGGGTCACCCCTGCCTTGCTCCAGCCTCAGTCCTGCCTTGGACCCCAATACCTCGCCCCAACCTAGCCCATTTTGTGCTTTGGATTCTCCAGCTTCAGACCTCCAGCCTGGCCTTGACCATTTGACTATTTTGACCCTGGGTGCGATACCTCAGACTCTGACTGATACTCACTTCTCTTACCCTTAACTACAGCTCTTGGATTTCCAGTATTCTAGACCCCAACCCTGACCACTCCCATGTCTGGTGCATATCTATGACAGGGTTTGTACAACGTGCATATGTAACCCGGGCACACAGCACTACCCATGTGCCACGTCTGAGTGTTGGAATTCTGGGATGCCCAGTAGTTTAAGCCTCACTTGGCTCTCCTAGGAGCCAAAAGAGGGCTTTCCAGCAGAGATAGCCCATTTTACACTTACAAACCCTTTGCAACAACCAATATAATTATTTACAAATGTTTAATTATGTACAATGTAATTATATACAGAATAAGATATAACTAAAGTGCATACAAATTACAAATTGCTACCAAAATAACTCTATGTATAGTACATAAAAGGAGCACTGGTGGTACAGAGATAGTTACTTGGGTATCTACTGGGTTCTCAAACTGATAACCTGTCCAGTGTGATATAGGTTAAAGGAGACGAGTAAACAATAATTAGGTATTGACTCTCTAATAAATAAATAGCTTAATATTTACAACATGAGCTATTGAATACTTATTTACAAACACTACTAATGATCATTATGCACAATGAATTGACACACAATCCCCAGCTCCTTGCAGTGCACCATGGTGGGTCCTTTGTAGCTGGGGTCCTCCCACATTGGCCCAGACATAACCACACTGCTTGCGCTTGCTCCCACATCTGTGTTCTTGCACCACACAATGTACACTGCCCTGAGCCATGGCCCCTGCACAGTGAGCCATGCAGCTGAGGCTGCAGCCTAAAGCAGATACACTTCTCCCATGGGTAAACACATGGGCGCACTGGGTTTGGCTCCTGCTGCCCACACCCTTCCTTTATGTCACACATCCACCGAACTGGGGCTAGCTCCCCAAGTCTTGCCCTCCTTGTCTGAGCACTAGGATGCACTGGACCTGGCTTCTGCAGCTATGCACCCCTCACTTGAATTACACACACAGGCTGTGTATAGACGAAATAAGAGGCATATGTGCATGACACTTTAAAGCAGGCTAAGTGCTTTTGCACTGCTTTAATGGTGTTGGTGTTTGCACACCTCAGCAGTGTATTGCATATTAATTCCAGCTACTGTAGGAAATTTGGCAGCATAATGCACCTTAAATGACTTGGGGTGCAGCAAACTAAAACTCCTTCGAGGAGTTTTAGTTTGCTGCCCCTACAGCTGCGGAACAAAGCACCAGGCTCTATGCAGCTCTTTGGCTCTGCAGGAAGCCCTGCAGACAGCCTGGCAGCAGCCCGGGAAAGCAACCTTCACCCAAGAAAAGCAGCAAGCCTGATCTTTTTTTTTCCCACCCCCTAGAGCCTGACTGCCTGCCTGAGCTGTGTGGGGGCCCGGTTCTTCCCTCTGCGGCTTCGGTGCCCGAGAGGCAAGTAAGTCAGTGGGGTGTGTGCACAACATGGAGGTTTAATCAGCCCTAAATTGAAGCGGTGTATTTTAAAACCCATGGCTTCAATTTAGGACCCCTGTTTCGTCTACACACACCTACACACACTAACCAGGGCTTCCTTCCCCACAAGCAAACTCACATAGCCCTCAGGCAGCTGCCTGAAGGGATCAATCAGCCCGCTCCCTTAGAAGCCCCAGTTTGAATCCTGGGGCTGGGAGTACACCTCTGACCCATCACCAGCTCACCGCAGCTCCAGCAGGCTCCAGGGGGAGCAAATCATTGTGACTGACTCCGTACAGCCCTCTCCTCACAACGTGTGTGCCCTTCTCTTCTCCTTTCCCTCTCTCTGGCCGGGGAAAGTTCCCCACTTTTAAAAAAATCCTGAGGCTGGGATTTTTGTGGGTTCTCTCTAGCTGTCCCTCTTTGATTTCAAACCCGTGGTTGGGGTTTTTCCATTCTTTCTCTCTTCAAAGATATCCCTGTCCAAGACACCTTCATTTTGCCCTGAGTACAGGGTCCCCATTGGGATAAATTTCCTTTGCGCTAGTGCAGTGTCTCCAAAGAGACAAGCCTTGCCATGGGACTCCCTCCGGTCAGGTAAGCAACCCTTCAATGTCTGTCACAAATAGCACATTTAAATATGTTAACTAAGCACGTATTCATGTAAGTCACCCCTAAGCCCTGAATATGTAGCAATTAGATTGACTAATGGTATTTGGTCAATGCTGTGTATTTCAAGGCTCTAAAACATTTTTTTTTTTAAACTTTGTACCGCAACCAGACATAAATAGTGAAACTGTTCCTTAACATTACTTATTCAGCCTTATGGGATTACATATTGAATGTAATTACTTTAGCTTCCAGAAACATCTCTTTTTAATAAAGGAGGTGGGGTCAGGGAGAGAATATGCACTTCAGTTGCTGTGTTTTGTTTTGTTTTTTTCTACCTACTAAAGTCCTTGAACATCCATCTGTCAAAATATTTTTAAACCTTTCTTTTAGCCTTGACACTTCATTGATTTCAATTTGACTCTTGAAGTGAAATTAGATGTTTAAAAACACTGAAGGTGTATTCTCTCATAATGTCTCTTCCCTTTCCTATTATCTTTTGGGATGTAAATACTGCTGTGAAATCTGCAAAACTGAAAAGTAAGTGATGCTCTGAGCTGTCATGTTGCTATAGCCACTTGACAGATTTTTCTAGTGTATAAAATTTTGCCAGAAACAATTGATACCAAACTCCTAAAAATGGAAATTGCTGCAAAGATTGACTTCAGACCTGCATGGTGTGAACCATTTGAAGAAAGTTGCAAAGTAACTTTTTAAAATCAGCTGTTTCAAATTCAGATTGAGCCACAAGGTGAATATCTTGGTATATGCAAACTGGGAAGCCCATTTACTATTGTCATTCCTTAAATGGATTGTGCACATGCAGAAAACCTGTAGAGATTGAATTTTTGAACCTGAAGACTATATTATGCTCTGTACATGGGTACTTTGATCTTTACAAGAGGTCACCCGGACCTCATGCTTTGTGCAGGTTCTTTATGTTTTCCCCATGATGGCCTGATCCTATTCCATGTGATCAGACTGCCTTCTGTATTTTGGCCGGAGAAAGGAAAGGTGTTTCACTTGACCTCTCTACTCAGGTACAAAAGAGAACCAAAATAAAGGAAAACAGTCTTCCAGAGGCAGTATATCTCTGGTTATGGCAGCAGTGGCCTAATTCTTTCACTGCTTTCTGAAAATCCTTTGGGAACCATTTTTTATTTTTATTTCCACTTATATTGGGCTTGACCTAAAAATATCACAAAGAGAGTGGTATTTTTTCTTTTGAGTAGCCTAATTGAAATATGTAATGTCCTTCTTTTTAAGTGCCTAGACTAAGATTTAGTGTGTGTATTCTCCTCCTGTAATTTTCTCAGTTACTGGGAATTGTTTTAGTATTGCCTACCCACTATAATTATCTATGCATTTTAAGGGCTCTTCACTAATAAGAGTTCTCTTGTGCTATCCAAGTGTATATACTCCAAGAGACACTATACTTCCTAACCTTTATAGCCTCATAATACCCCTACTTTTCTGAATTTCACAGAACCCCATTTTAGAATCACTGAGCTGCAATCTAAATTCAGAAAAGTGAAGGAGGGGTACCTTAAGATTAAAATGGTTGAGAACTACTCATGTAGCTGGCTCCAGGTAAGGGTCTTGGAGGTGGGACCCACCTGTGCCCTGCTTTTTGTCTGCTTCCTCCCTGCCCCCAGTCTATATCTGCAAAGGCAAGGGCAGCCTCTGTCACCAAGGCTGCTCCTCTGGGGTCTCATGCATTGTCAAGTGACAATGGGAACATGGGAGAAGCAGAGGGGTTGAGCCAGGCTGGAAAGCACAGCTGCGGTCCCACATCCACAGGTCTATGTACCTGTCCTCCTTCATTAGAGAGCACTGCTGGAAGTGTGGGGCCAGCCATCACAGGGGCTACTAGGGAACAGGGGGTGGGTGGGGAAGGATAGCAGTGGCAGTAGTCCTTATAGGAGTAGCCTCAGACACTGCTGAAGTAGGCGGGGCAGGTGCAGAGCACCGGACGGAAGGAGGAAAGCTTTTACCTTCTTATCTGAAGGCCTGATGTTGCATCATAGTTTCATAGTTTCATAGTTTTAGGGTCGGAAGGGACCTAATAGATCTTCTAGCCCGACCCCCCGCCAGGGCGGGAGAACAACAAAAAACCCTAAAAACAAAAACGGGACTCAAATGAGTCCAGCCAGGTAGGCATCCAGCCTCTTCTTAAAGACCCCCAGGGTAGGGGCCAGCACCACCTCCCTTGGAAGTTGGTTCCAGCTCCTAGCCGCCCTAACTGTGAAGTAGTTTTTTCGGATGTCCAATCTGTACCTCCTCTCCATCAACTTGTGCCCATTACTCCTTGTTATGCCAGCGGGGGCTAGGGGAAACAGCGTCTCCCCCAAACCCTTCTGGTTCCCCCTCGTGAGTTTATAGACGGTCACCAGGTCTGTGGACTGCATCACTGCATGCACTGTGGACTGCATCACTGTGGCCAATAAACTGAATGAGTCAATATTGTTTCCTTGTTGTGAGAAAGGCTAACGGAAATGTTTATTCCTCCATATTCAGCACTGGTGAGGCCACATCTGGAATACTGCGTCCATTTTTGCCTCCACCCCTACAGAAAGAATGTGGACAGAGTCTAGTGGAGAGCAATAAAAATGGTTACAGGGCTGGGGCACATGACTTTTGAGGAGAGGCTGAGGGAACTCGGCTTATTTAGTCTGAAGAAGAGAAGACTGAGGGGGGATTTCATAACAGCTTTCAGCTCTGTGAAGGGTGGTTACAAAGAGGATGGAGCAAGACTGGTCTCAGTGGTGGCAGATGACAGAACAAGGAGATGCAGCAAGGGAAGTTTGATATTAGGAAAAAACTTTCTCTCTAGGAGGGTAGTAAAACACTGGAACAGGTTACCCAGGGAGGCTGTGGAATCTCCATCATTGGAGGTTATAAGACCTGGCTAGACAGTGTCTTGGCTAGGATGATCTAGTTGAGGACAGTCCTGCTTTGAGAAGGGGGTTGGACTAGATGACATCCTGAGGTCCCTTCCAACCCTGTTTTTCTAAGATTCTATTTCTATTGGGATCTCCTGGCACCCCAAGGTGGTATGGCACCTCTGTTCAGAATCACTACCATAAAGGCATCTGCAATACTCTCAGTCATTACCTGAGAAGTGCTTTTATTGTTTGATCTCAACCTCCTTTCTCACAACATGAGGACAGTCAGATTCAGCAATGCAGCAGAACAACTGCACTGCACTATGCACCATGGCACAATCTAAAACTACGCAGATGCACAGGACTGGGATCAGCTGATCTTAGCATTTGCAGCCCCAGGTGCTGGGTGCTAACCTTCATGCTGTGTACAAGAGATGGATGTTAGTGCAGTGGTCCACACTGCAGACTCTGTGAAGAGATTTTCCTGCTCCATCAGGAGATAGAGATACTCAATCTGTGGAAATGAGTCACTGTGACTGAGAGGAAGGAACATTGATCAACAAAGGTGAAGCATGTTGTTATATAATACAGTGGTCTCTTACTCTGAAGTTTGTAAGGACAAAAGTACTTTTCCTCTTCAATTTTGGACTTGATTTTCCTTGTGCTGGTAAAAGATGATGTAATTTGGATTTTAACATCAGGAAGGATACGTGGCCCTTCAGGGGTATGCAAGGAGGACAGGCAGTATTGACACAGCTGCCCTCCCACAGGGATGCAGTGATGCATGGCTGCTTGAGGATGGGTTGATGGACATGTCACTGAATGGGCACATCTTTTTTCTGGCTATACTGGCCATCACCCAATCTCCTGGTAAAAATTAAGAAAGAAAAATACCTTTTTTTCCCCTGCCGTATATATTCATTGCTCATGTTGTAAAAACTGTTGTTACTGGCAGCAGAGAGGTGATAGAGGATACTGTGGAGTGACAGTGGAAGCATGAGAGGAATGCTGAAGTGCCCGTTGTAATCCTTATTTCCCCACATGCAGGTAAACCTAGGTAATTAGCATCATCACTGGCTCTGTAAATAAAAATACCAGGTTCCCCTGCTGGCAATGCCTGCATTGAATTCTTTGACTGCCTGTGACTTAAAGATATATGTTGGTTGCTAAAGACATTATGGCACTGAGGCTTAGGCCTAACTAAAGAAAGGCTGATTTTTTCTCAACTCTGCAAGGGTCCTGTTGGAAATATAACTAATTTTAGAAGATGACAGAGGCATTTCAGGCTTCCAGCCACTTACAGGTATAACTTTCCATTCATTTCAGGACTCCAGCAAACTTTGGAAATTTAAAATTTAGAAGGCAGATGATGCTCCTAAAGCCTAGTGAAAGAGCGACTGTTCCCAGTTCTCCCCTTAAATTCAGAAGAGAAGGACCCTGTTCCTAGAGACAAAACACTGGGTTAGAAAGAAGGTTGTCACCTGCCAAATAATACCCAGAAGATAATAAAGAAATGGAAGTTGTTGCAAAATATTTTGGATTATCAGAAAAATTATTATTTGAGTAGAATATTCTTAATGGGAGCTGTGCAGCACTTCTTGTTACTCAAAAATTAATTGTCTAAGTTCTGTGTGCTGTGCTACAAATCCAGTGTGTGTGTGTGTGTAACAGATACAATCACAAGCCTGAATGAGGCTTCTTGAGTGTTCTACCTGACTATCTAATAGACATCTAGCATTTTATTTTAAACTAAGACTTATAATTAATATTTTAAACCAATCTGTAAAAGATTGAAATTCCATAAAAGCCATTAGACTGATTATAGTCCTGTAGCATTGTCAAAAATAATTTTAATTGGTAAGCATAAACAAGCCTGCACTAACAGCTTTTAGCTTTAATTGCATTTTTGCCAAATCAGTGTCAGGCTGAATAACAAATATTCATTTGTGATTCTGTAATGTACATTTCCTCTTTTAGGCTGTGTTTTAGCTCAAAGTTGATGATAGAGGTTGGGGGTTGTGTTATTTGTGGTATTGCAGTAGAATCTGAAAATGTTCAAAGTGATTAACATAGGCCTGCTAGCAATTGACAGGCCAATACAGAGGGAGTTTCTCCTGAATATGATTACTTGTCTACCACTGATTTCTATCCTTCTGTAATTTTTTCCCCTGCTTTTTCTTTACCTATGAATGTGCATTTCTGAAGGTTTGTTTTTTTTTTTTGGATCTGAAACCAAATATGCATAACTGCCACTTTCTGCTGAGTTAAGATGACTTGTAAAGGAAAAACTTGAAGCTCCTTGACTCATTGTAGCCCTTGACAGGCCTGGAAACCTGTTTTAAATCTGTGCTGGTGATAGCTACAATGGGCTAACTTGCCTTCGGAGGCAGCCACAGAACAGCTCTGTATAGATCAATACCACCTGTATATCCTTTGCTCCAAGCTGCAGTGTCAACTACCTTTTGAGCTTTGTGATACAAACTTTGAGTAGATTCACAAATGGAAATAGGTCTTGTAACAAGTAGCATCACAACTCTTAATTTTTAGGAGCCTAACTCCTGGAATAGAATCTACAACCCTATTTTAGGCACCTAAGGTCCTTCCCTATACAAGTCATGGAGAGCTATACAAGCCAGCCAACATAAAAAAGAAGAGTCATGTGTCTGGCGCCTGTAGCATCTTGGGAGCACCAAGCTACAGAGGGATACCTATGTTAAAGCAGAATTCAGAACTCTAAACCCTTTGTTGGTGCTAAGCACCTAGTTGTTTATTTTAAAATTGGAAGGCGTTTTGAGTTTCTTTGGTTTTTTAACTTTTTTAATGCAGTTATAGGACTGGAGATAGAAGTGAGCACTGTCATACAATAGGACACTTACATACATGCATGGAGCCTGCTCCAATGTGTTAGAAATCAAGTGCATTGGAACAGTGTCAATTAATCTAGTCTGCTGCACCACATAAATTGATGTGCTCTGGCAGCCTCATGTATCACGTGTATCAGAGGCACAGCGCACCTACATGCTGAGAAAATGGCAGGGGTGCATTTTGAACTAAAACATGTTTGGTGTGCTTTAGTTCAAAGTGCACTACTACCATTTTCTCAGCACGGAGGTGTGCTGCTCTGCTGATACACGTGATGTGCAGATGCTTTTAATTAGCATGGCTCAGTAATTAAAAGCACCTGGCACTGCTTTGGGATCACATATAAAAATGCCGATATGGATCAGAGCACTCTCTCAGGATGTAAGAGACCCTCCTGGATACTCTATGGGTGAGATTACATATTACAATTAGACCTTGTGAAGAGCACTTAAGATCACACATTACAACTCATTAACATGTTCTAAGTGCCTTGTAGCTATTTTAAAATTGAGCCACTTCAGGTAAGGGTTATCTTTGGGCTGTGCTACCTAGCTCACTTAAGTTAACTTCTGGGTATTCACCAAACACTGCTCCCAGGTGGACTACCTATTACCTAGGATCTACAGCCCTAGACTGACAGCTGGGAACTGCTAGGCAACAGGTAGGTGAGGATGGGGAGGGTAGAAGAAGGGGGAGGATAGGTGAAGGGGGAGTAGGGAAGTCAGGATGCAGGGGACAGGATTGGAGGGAGCAAGAGGAAAGAAGGAGCAGGGGAGCAGGTGGGTGGGGAGCTGCCAAGATGCTGCCCCTAAACCACCCCGCAATCCCTGAGTCACTTCCCCCAGATTGCTCCCCTGCCCCTTCAATAACCCCTCTGCCCTGCATTGGCCCCTTTAACCCTGATTCACTGCCCTGCCTCCTCAATTAGTCCAAGAGTGGTGGACGTTCCAATGGGGGCTTCTCCCTCCTTGACTGCTCTTGGGGTTTCAGCAAGCCATGCTGCTCCTATGTGCCACACCAGGCCTCACAACTCACATCAAGGCCACACCAGGCCTCACAACTGAAGGAGAGACAGGGTGGCAGGGTTCAGGGGGACAGGGAGCTTCTGGGTGGGGTCTGAATCCAAGTGCATGGGGTCAGTGCAGGCTGCAGGGAGTCAGGAAGCAGGAAGGGAGGGGAAATCTGCCTTGCTGATGCTGCTGTCACCACTGCTCTTGGGCTGGAAGCACCAGCTGTGAAACCGGACATGCTGGTGGAAGTGTACTTCCAGCTCCACCACTGGGGGACTCCCCACCATCAGCAATCTGGTGCCCCCCCAGACTCTAGAGGCACCAGTCACCCATGAGCACATTGTGTCAGAGAGGGGGGAACGTGGCTCTCTAGCCCAGTAATAAAAGTACTCCTCAGAGAACAGAGTCACAGGCCCTGGTTTCTGTTCCAAAGATTGTGTTTTGTGTATGTTTATTAAGTAGTCTGGGGGCGAGGCTTGGAGTTTGTGAATAGACTTCAGAGAAATGTAAAATATCTGTCCAAATTAAACTTCAAGTGGTGTCTGCATTAGTAAAAATAGTTCATATTAAGCTTCTGTACAGCTTTTTGGATCTTCCCCTAGGTGCTTAATCTCCCATTATAATCAATAGGCCCTTTAAGGCATCTCCAAACCACCTCCATGCCATGCTTGGGAGCACTACCATGAGTCATGCTCTTGCTCCACTGTCATGACATCCCAAAAATGAGGTAATGTAGTTAACCAAGAGCATCCCTGCACATGTGCCAATAAACGCACTCGAGAAAGCCCAAGAGTGGCACTGGATGTATGCACAGCAGCACTCTAAGGTAACTAGCTACTCCATCTCATTATCATACTTACAGCTAATATATATGGACTGGGATTCATTTGATGGTAGCTGTTTTATGGCAATGGGGTGTTCATCTGTATTTAAAGCATGTACAGGCATTGGGAGATAGTTTTAAATAAACTGGTCCAGCACCGAAAGAGCTACTGGCCCTCTAATACAGTGGTAGGGCCATGACTTGATGAGCAGGCTTGCCTATCCAGTCACAAGTATGACTTCCTGTAGCTCTGGACTTTCTTTCGAGAAGCCCATTTTCTCCAAATACTGAACATATTCTGTCTTGCTTTGCAAGTTCTGACAAGATTACAGTTTGTGACAGAATAGGCTGGCTACAGGGCATCTGCTGATTTCATAATGTTGGCATTTAAACGCTTGGATTATGCATCAGCATTTCCCTGTACCTTCCTGCTTCTTTAATCAACGAGAAGAACAAGAATCTCTGGAGAATACTTATCTGTATTCTACCAACCCATGTTGTTGTCATAAAAGCCTCATGAAACCATTCACCTCACTAGAATGGGTTTAATACACAGATCAGTCAAAATGTCCCAATGGATACAGAAGGTCTTCACGCATTTACTTGCCAGATACAAGAAACCCAGAGCTATTTATTAATTTAAACTGCAGGAATGTAAATTGTTTACTACTCCTGGAGAGGTTATATAACACAAAAATCATTAATGGCCTGAAATAGTGGAAGTTTTGCACGTTAATTCAGAGCCCTAGAATCAAATGTTGACATACTACACATATTTGAACTAGAGAGGAATGACCTTTCTTGCATAATGATCTGAAAACTATACACAACATATTAATTAGCATCTCAGGATGCTCTGGCTTACTGCAGGAACAAATCAAAGCAGATGGAAACAGATCAGCACAAACAACTAATTTCATAGTATTCTGTCCTGCTCTGGTTTATAGCCAGACACACATTGTAGCCCTGTGAACTTAAATAATGTTATATTGGATGAAAAATTAGGGACAAATTTCAAGGTAATTTTTTTATTTGAGATTTGTAAAGGCAAATACATAGAACTTCAAGCCAGACCGGTGAGGAGACATTTCAAACACATTCTTTATTGGTACAAGTTCGCTCCATTTAAAGTTAATGATAGTTTTATGGTTGGGTCTTAATCTATTTAATTTTTTAGTTTGTGTTGTGATATCTTCTAGTGACCACGGCCTGCTTGTGAGAGATACCATCTTTTCACTATTGTTTGCATATTATCTACTCCAAAGACATAATTTAAGTATGAGAGAAGATGCTGGACAAGGACAACTCAGAGTGGTTTTGAAGCTCCCCCTACAAATATTATGGAATCTCAGCCAAAGCTCTTCCATTAACGTTATAACTAGATTTCAGTTTCAATTACCCTGTAAATTGGGTTAGAACAAATTTGTTTTGCCTAGAATATTGCCAGATTTCTTTTATGCAAATATTTAAGAGCACATGAAATCAACTTTGATTTTAATTTAAAAATCAACCAACTTCCTTGTTTTCAACTTTAGTGAAAATTGTGTTTCATTCTGTTACAGGTGCTCGTATCTTGTCTATCACTTGTCTCCTGAAAGCATAGCTCCTCATATTGAAAGGTAAGAGATTTTCAGATGTACAGCAGTGTGTATTTTGTCTGTCATGCAGTTCACTCCATAAAAGAACTCAAATTATGACTTTTGTTCAAATCATAGCTAACTGAATGTAGTGAGCCTTCCCTGGTAGCTAACCACAATTAACTTATTTTAGTGAGTGTTTATGGTGCATTATCAATAAGACTATGACCAAAACTAATATAATCTTTATGGCAACATAACATTTGTATAAGGATCACATTTGAGTTAAATATGACAGTGCCTATGAATGTGAGGTGGTGTGGATGGATCCTTCTTGCAAACCAATTTCCCTTGCATCTTACCTGTGAAAACTGTGCACGTACTGTTACAAAGTGTCAACTGTTATGTATTCCATTGCTCTCTGGCCATTCCTCTGTATTTTTGGGACACTATTTAAGACAAATGAGAACTAGCTGCCCAGTGTGCAGTGGACCTATTGAGAATTCAATGGTTCAAGAAGTCAAGATAACACTGTGGTTACATTTTAAAAAAGAGTTAGTATAACTTCATGGCTACTAACAATACATGTCGTTATCTGAATTAGTATAATGATAATCAAATCTTAATCATTAGGATTCAAACTGGCCAGTGAATAATTGTTTAGGAACATTGATGTAATGTCTTTCTCTAAATGATCAGCTAATAGGTAGATTGAATGAACTAGTGGCCTCTATCTGGAATAAGAAATACGGTATCACTGATAAGACATGTTCTTACTTTAAACTGAAGTCCTCTTACCTTTGGCATAATGTTATATTTAAAAAAGTACTGAAATTAGATTCACAAATTGGTCCGATGAATCCTGGTGGTAAGTAAGAGTACTATTAAAAAAAAGAACATAACTTTAAAGTTTCTTTCATTTTTTTTGTCACAGAGGATGGTATTGACTTTGATTTTTTGTTAGACCTGGTGAAGCAATATATCTTACTATGGTTTAAGCAGGAGGCTAGAGCTTACTTTCTGATATCCTGTTATGAGGGTAAATGAGGATGCATTGACAAAAGAAGAAAATCGGTATTATAATAATTTCAACTAAGTAAAGAAAGGATACTGTCATACATAGACTATACACATATATTTAGAGCATAAAAGTGGTTTGAAACAACAGCTACTTCAAACACTAAATAACTGGAAAATTCTGAATACTTACTTGGTATTTGGAACCTAATGAACTTTTTTCCCCCTATTGTAGTGTGGAAGCGTTCACTGCCTGTTGTAGTGTCATCTAGTGGATGTAAAGTAATTATTGACTAAATACCAAAGCTGGCTTGGCAGCATTAGGTGGAGCAGAGTCATGGAGTGTGTATAATCAGCAGCTGAAAGGATTTGTTTGTGATGTTAAAATAAATGAGACCATTTCAGAACACAAAAAGTATGCCATGACATGTGAGAGCAAGTTCTTATTATCTGTACTTGAAACTTGTATAAACACTAAAGTATTGGCTCTTGCACATGAAAATCAAATGACCGTGAATAGGGCCCCAAGTTTTGAGTATTGATTCATGAAAATGCTCTAAGTCAGTGGCTTTATGCCAGGTGGTGAGCACCTACAGTATAGCTCAGAGGTGGACAAAATGGTGGAGTCCATTTCTCAGCAGCTGTTCTCCAGCCCTGGCCCCATGCTGTCACCGTCCTGCACTGTTACGGTCCCGCGCTTACAGGGTCTCCATGAAGATCAATGGATAGTGATGTGGGCAGAGCATGCAGCTGGGTGGGGAGCTGCTCCAGGGCTGGGACCAGGATTTTGCGGTGATGACAGTGTGGGGCCAGAGCCAGGGAAGAGCCGCACTGCACTTGCTGCATGCTCCTGCCAATGGAATCCACGCTCATTGCAAAGGTGTGTGGGCAGCAAACCATGGCTGTCCCCTGGCTCTGGCCCTGCTCTGTCAGCACCATAAATCCTGGTGTCTCCCCAATTCCGCCTGCCTGTCTTACTCCTTTCCATGGCCCAATCCCAGCCACCCTGCTTGAATGGGTCCTGACCCCTGTGATGCGTCTGGGGAGGACAGGCTGAGGTGCCTGAGCAGTGGGTCTGGATTCCGTAGTGGCAGCCAAAAGGAGCTGCTTCCTCAGAGTCTGCTGGGAAATGGAGTCCACAACTGGCCCAATCTGGCTTATGGGTTGGACTTTGCATGAGGTATACCTCATTCAATTGATGTCAATCTCAGGTGACCAAAACATAGTTGCTGTAATTGGTGACGGGTGTAGGCAATATTTTAACATTCAACAGGCTTTGTTTGAGCAACTTGTCCATTGTCCACCACTATCTGTTGCTACAGTTACTAGTTCTAGTTCACTTTGAATCAGCTTCTCTGGGCACTTGTACACATGACAAAATTGCCCTTTTTAGCAGTTTAATTGTCCTTTTATAGCAGTTTAATTGCGTCACACGTTAGACGTGCAGCAGCATATTGCGATATAAATGTCTTTGTTACATAGCAAACTAAAACACACCCCAAAATATTTTAGTTTGCTACCTAACACATTGCAGTGATACACCCATCCCCAAGCCCACCTGGGTCTCCAGCACCCTGTGCACCATCCCCACCATCTTCTTTGGCTGTCAGCATACCCAGCAGCACAAGAAGGTGGCAGGAGGGCAGTTGGATGTGCTGGCAGCCAGCAGAGGTGGCAGAGATGGTGCAATGGGTGGTAGAAGACCCAGGGAGGGGGGTACTTGTGGGCTTCCCTTGGGCTTGATGGGATTCCAGTGCTCTATGCACCATCTCTGCTGCTTTCTCCAGCCACCAGCACACCCAGCTGCCCTCATGCCACTTCCTGCACTGCCCCAGGGGCAAGCCAGTCCATTCCCAGATGGTCTCAGGTGGCAGGAAGGTAGCAGGGACAGTGAATGGAGTGCTGGAAGTCCCAGTTGGGGGGGGGGGGGGGGGGGGGGAGTGGTAAGGAGCCCGATCCAATTATCTTTTTTTTTTTTGATGGAGGCTGCCCATGGCTGGGGTGCAAGCTGTCAGAGGGCCCTGAGCTGCAGAGGGTCCTGGTCCTTCCCTACATGGCAGCAACATCCCCCAGGGCCCCCCAGGCAGGCTGCTAGTGGGCCAGGTGCTAGCCCAGCTTGGAGCTAGCACCTGGCCTGCTAGCAGACACCACAAAGGGAAGGACTGGCACCCCCCACAGCTCAGAGGCTGATCAGCTCATTGGCAACTCACTACCCCCTGCCCGCCCAACCACAGGCATGCTCCACTGGGGAAAAAAAAGGTGACAAGAGGCCCAGCCTTTTTTTATTTTTTTTGGCAGAGCCTAACCGCAAGTGTGGGGGATGAGCCACTGGTGGCTTCTAAGCTGTGGGGGGGGCCCAGTACCTCCCTCCACAGTGGCATAAGCCCCTGGGGCCACCTGAGTGTGCTACTAATGGGCCAGGTGCTGCCGCAGCTTGAATCCAACACCCAGCCCTCCAGCAGCCTGCCCGGGCAGCCCTGGGGGGTGCTGCCACCACGAAGGGAAGGACCGGGGATCTCCACAGGATCAGGCCATCTTCACGTCCATTCTGTTCTTGATGAAGCCATTCATAGTTGCTGATATGTTGGTGTTTTTAGAGGTAACAACTTATTTCTCTGAAGTTACTACATGGTCGTTAGACACCATGGATCTCCTGCTTCTCCTGTTTCACAGGTTTTGTATCTTTGATTTCATTTATCTTTAGCAGTAAGTTTCCTTCTTGCCCTTGGTGTAGGGACCTTTTAATCTTTCTGATCTGCAGTTCTCCCCCAACATCAAAAAATATGTGAGTGTATTGTACTTGTAAACATTTTGTAAATCAGTTGCATAATTTAGCAAAATTTCAGAAAGCTACAGGCTTTTATGAATTTTTGCACCTAGTCCTTATTGATGTTTCAAGTCTTTCCAACCCCATGCATATTTTAAGGTTAGAATTTTGCCTAATGGAAGCTAACTTTGTTCTATAATGCTGCAGTTTAACACACAAATATTAGGATATTTAAATATAGATATTTAAAAATACCTACTTTGAAAGGCTTCTTCAGACTTCTAGAAATCTGATTTACTCATCTGTAGACTAAGCCACAAGGATTTCTTGTTCCTATCACTTGATGCTTATTCTGCAATGTAAATTGTGCTATATTTCACAAGATCACAGCTGCAGTTCTCAGTCTAGTGCTTAGCCCTTTTTTGAGGTTGAAATAGCATTCATTACCCAATGGCAGTGAGATTGCTTCCGCAAGTTCCTACTTATGGCTTGGAATTCTTGGAGTTATGGAACTAAACAGGATATCAAAGCATTGAATGTTGTATAGGTGCTAGCATTTTTTTAAATCCAAATGCTGTCTATTTCAAGAAGGTATACTTCATATATCTAGTGCCTAGATTATCTGAGACTCTTAGGAACCTGACTTAATAGAGGTTACTCATCCATCTTCTTTCCTTTAAAGAAGTGCTTATCACTTACAGAAAGCCCTAAATAGTAGTCCATCCCAGCTGAGCAAATCACTGAAGTATATACTTAACATTTAAAGAATGGTTAAGTTATCTTGACTTCAATATGTTTTAAACATGTGTCTATAGTTAAGTGTATGCTTAATTGTTCAGTTGAATCAGACTCCTAGAATGAAGTCACATTGTGAAATATGAATATACATTTAAATGAGGGGTAAGATTTTAATGCTGCCTGTCCAAAGCTCATCTCAGTTATATTCAGTACAATGGGATGATACTATCCATACAGCATTTTTTTCCCCAGTGGCTTGCTTCAGTGTTGTCTACCTGCCATTGTCAACAACAGAAAAATATAATACTAGGTATACTAGTTTCCAAATCAAATGAATATTTTGAACTATTTAACTACTTCATCTTACAGAATCTGGGTAATACACAAAAGTTTCCAAAAATGAATTGTGGCAATGTGGGGGAAAAATGACATACTTGCTTTAAAGCCTATCGAGTACTTTTTCTCCCAACACATGCAATTCCAGACCTATTGGATGCATTTACACATGCCAATTTAAGACTCGTTAACAGTGTGGGTCTACACATGAGCACCCTTAATGAACCTTATAATGGCAATTTTAGTCTATCCATACCTAAATTTGATACCCGCAAAAGCAGGTATCAATTTTAGACACAAATTGCTGAAGCGCATTGTGATGACTGGAGGTATTGTAGGGCTTACTGCCACTGATGAGAGTTCATTTCCCTACGGGCAGTGACAGGATGGACTTTAATCTCAGATCACCTGGTCTGCCAGGAGACTGATCTTACTTTTCTCTTCTGCCATGACTTTGTTGGTACAATGTTAATAAGAGACAATACCCTGAGATGATCCTTCAGGTCTCAATCTCTGTCTTCTTCTGTGGGGCTCCAGACCTCCCCTTTACCCCACCCAATCCATTCCATCTGACTCCAGCGCTCTTTCCTGCCTGGGGCAGGGGGTCAGACTCAATGATCTGCTGAGGTCCCTTCTGACCTTAATATCTATCTTAATAGTCCTCTGTAGCCTGCCACCTGGGTGACCACAGTCTTAGTCCAACACACACCCACATCCAGGGTATGGCCTTAGACTAGGCTCAAACACCCAAGACAGAACTGTTTCAGTCTCCCTTTAGAGTCAGTCCATGCAGCCACAGTCCCTCGGTAGGATCTCTCTTCCAAGCAAAACAAAAACCCACTAAGATGGCTCTAACCTTAGAAGGACATCTTCCTTGCCTCCCTCCAGGACTGGAAATGGTTTCTGGCAGCTTCCCTCCTCCAATCCGGAGCAAGAGGCTGCTCTAGAAGTGTTGCTGTGATTCCTTTCTTCTTTCACTGGCCTCCAGCTGCAGCTGTAAACTCTGTTTACTTTCATTTTCCGTCTGTCACTGCCAGCTGCTCTTCCTCCCTTAGTCTCAGCTATCTGGTACATAAAGCACCCTGGGGGCTCTGTTTACTCTCTCTCATTCTTTCACATATTTTAATGCAAGTGTAAACACGCTAAGGCACATTAAAGCTGTGTATGTCAACTGACTTGAGACTAACTTTAGTCCCAAGTTGGTCTGCACACTTCGTTAATGCACCTTAGTGTGAACATGTGTAGATGTGTGCCTAAATCACCATAATGTGCATTAGGCAAATGCACGTTAAGTTTAGGTGCATGTAAAAGCATGTGTAGACACTCCCATTGATTAGCAAATAAATCTGTATAGTTTTCAGACATACTTATAAGTAGTGTCAGCAAGAAAAAATGTTCTTAAAGAGAAATAAAAAGAAAGCAGAGGTAAAGTGATTAAATTAAATTATTAGAATTGGCACAGAAGAGCACAAATGAAGAGCTGCTGTCAAAGTTTAAAGGCATTCTAACTCCCAACATAAAAATGAAGGCAGTGCAAAAATGAGCAAGAGAAATAATTTAGACCTTTTTAACTGCTAAATATTATGCTTAAAATCCTTGCTTGAAAATTAAAAGCAATTCAATGAAGATAGCTATGTAGTCCACTCTAGGATGCATACTTGGAAAAAAAATATTGCATATTTAATCACAGTGATTTTAGTATTTTTGTCTACTTCTGCTTCTAGTTTAGGGAAAGGGAAAGGGGAGAAAATTTTGCCTGAGCAGTTTTCCCTTTTGTAGTTTTTTTCTTTACAGATTTCAGATTTTGAAAATTATAAGTATCACTGAATGAGAGATACCAGGCTGTAAAGAAAGTTACTAAGTTTGAAGGAAGTGTGGGGGAGTCTTCAGCTGATTTTGGATGAAGAAAGGGAAAATCAATAGAAGTCAGTACCAATTTGGTCTTTTTGAGGGCCATAAAACATTTTTTACAAGCCAGCATGTTTTGAAGAGTGATGCTTGCTCTTTGCCAAGTTTTCATTTGTAAGTAAAATACATTTCAGTAGAACTTGCGATAAACAGTGAAAGTCTTTGAGGAATTGCTATATTTAATGTTTGAAAAGCAATGGCAAATATGTAGACTCCTTTTCTGTTATCTGACCTGTGTGATTCATACATACTTTATCCAATAGTGGGGTAGCTGGGTGTTGGTATTGATTTTGGTTTTGTCTCTGTATGTTGGTGACCAAGAGAAAGGACTCTTCTCTGATGAGCCCACAATGCCAACCTGTATCACTCATTTGTTTTCTATTAAGTGCCTTTGTACTTTTTATCATGCCATCCTTCAGACTTGGAAGAGCCTCTCCATAAATATCCATGAAGCCACTTTACTGTTCTTGTTTGAATCCATTCTTAATGTTTTGCTTTTCTGTGACTTCCAAAAGGGACTTGATAATGCTTAAGTTGCTTGGCAGGTGGGCTGAAACCACAACCTATCAGTACTGTCAGTGCTGACCAATATTTTCTCCCTATTTTCCCGTCTGTCTCCAGCTGTTTCCTCTTAGACTTACCTTGCAGACTGTTGTGCCCAGGTGCCATCTGTAAGATTGCACGTGTGCATGAGTGTATACCATTTAGCACAGCTGGATCTGGCACTGCAGTGTGAGCATAGATTTATTGTTTAATTGATTGCTGAAGAGATGGATGTAAGCACATGGTAAACTGGGGATCTAATGCAGGAGGCATATTAGCATTAGTAAATGAGGAATAACAACTCTGACAACATATTCTCTGGGACTACTGTGTGCAAGTGTTCTGTATCATAAAAGATGCATCCCAATGTTGTCCTTTATTATTATCCGGTCATTCATTTACAGGTAAATTATTTATCTTGGTGAAAATAATGCTGCAGTATAATGCAGTGATGGTCCCCCAAAATGTAGTTCTTTAAAGTCGTCTTGAGAAATTACTGGACAAAGCAGAGACATGTGTTTGTTTATACATGGTGTTTTTAGTGGGAGTTGGGGGACACTGGAAAACTAGAACCTAGAATAAAGAAACCACATCCACCTTTTATCCTGCTCTAAGTTGATATAAGTATGATAGTTCTGTTGTTTTGCAATGATAAGATGCACTCTGCTTCTGTCACCAGTACTCTATTTTTTAGATTAATGACTATCAGTGGATAATAGACTAGTGTTCATTAGACTAATACAAGGTATTATAAATGGACTAGTATTAAGCATTAAAACACATCCTTGCAAGATCAATCTCTGTCTTTGTCTCAGAGTTGCAATTCTTAAATGAATGTAGCTGATGTCAGATTGTAATTCATGTTGCTACATTGAAATAAAGAGCTCATTAGGGTGAGTTTATGTTGGATACCTCCATACTAACCATAGTTCTGCAGTGCCTCGGATTCCCTTCAAATTACACTAAGTGTTGATTCCAAGGAAGTTGAGGGTACCCAGCACCTTTATAAATTCAAGCATTAGTACAGTTTTTTAATTCACTTAAAAAGGTTCCATTTAGAAAAACGCTTAGTGATATGGTTCTGTGTTTATTATTCTGATCCCCAAGCACTAGGGTTATGTGAATATGGACACAGGAAGATGAATTTCATGTAGGGCCACGTGAAACTTTAAAGTGTGGCAACTTCTCCATGGTAATTGACAAAGGTACATCCTCATATCCTGCAAGAAATTGAAGTTAAATTACAGAAGCTTAGTTGTCTTTCATTGAGGCTGAGCTATCACAGTTACCTTCCAACTGCAAAGCAAAGAATAGCATGTGTCAGCTGCGGTTTGTGTGCAAGGTAAAGTCAACCTCATACACACCTGTTTGGTGCCGTGGGAATTAATTTGTATGCTCATACTTGTAACTGATTGCTACTTTTTTGAAAGAGGTCAAGAGCTAAACTGAAAAATCAGAAGGGAAATAGTTTTCTAATTCATCTGAAATAAAAATCTTTCAGTCTTTCTCATAAAAAAGAGATTTTTATTTTGAAATGGTCAAAACTGTTCTTTTGACATGAAAATGCCTATTTTCCCCAAATAAATTAAAGGGAAGTAAAGAGCTAGCTTCACAAGGGAGGAACGGGAGGTAGTGGTAATGTTTTCCTCCTTAGCCAATAACCATTGCAATTGTGCAAGATTAGAGACAAGTAGGCTTATTTGTTTTTCTGCCTGAATAGATTTGAACCAGTATCTCCCACATCCCATGAGAGTGCTCTGTCCAGAGTGCTGCACAACATCTGGGAACAGTGGTGCTTTGAACCTCTCTCACTGTTTGCTGGAGGAGGAACTGGATCCTTGATTTGACCACAGGTCTCCTAGCTCTCAGGTGAGTGACCTAACTACTGACTCCCTGGCTAGGTACAGACGTTCAAAAAGCCTAAGGTGGAAGCAATCTAAGTTACATAGTTTTCTGTAAGTTTAGATGAGTAGCACACAGAACATACATTCACCCTTTGGCAGGGTGGTGGTGGGAGGAGGCAAATATTAGCCCAGGTTCCACCATTTTAAAACCAGTCTATGTGTGCCAAACTTATGTTCCCTTATGCGTATAGATGATTTTGGATCACTTATACCAGTACAAGTGTAATGTCTGTACCTGTTCCATGTATTCTAAGGACCACTACTTATTTTTTAAACTTCTGCATGCCTGAACTGAATGAAGTGTGACTTCAGCAATCAGAGCTAGTATTGGCCTAGGTAATTCACTATATTTCTACTGCATTTTAAGAATCTACATTATTAGCTATGACTTGCCATTGGTTGTGTGCAGATGTCTTTTTGGTTTTTTATGCATTGATACACCGTAGATGTTTATATGACTCATCTGAGTTCAGTTTTTGTTGTGGGGTGTGTTTCTTTAGAACAAAATTAAATCAAAACTGTAGCTCCAAACTTTTGATCAGGCTATGCAAACTTTGGATGCAAATCTCCACTGATTCTTTTATGCAGAACTGGGCTACACATTTCTTGCTAATGGCCTTTCTCATGATATTTCTGGTTTCAGTCCTGAACAGAAGTGATAAATTACTTACCTAAACATTCTATAACCATTAAGAAAGAAGTTGCTTTTTAGCTGTAGAAATACTTAAAACTGTTAATATTTAATCAATTAATGTACTCTGAATGCACCACTGTGAAAATATTTACTGTTGTGTTCTGTACCTTTAGTAGGAGGCTCTCTACAGTAGTGAAAGTAGGCAGGATTATGCCCTAACATATTAAAAATATTAATATTTTGAATGAAGCTGAAGTACCCTCAGAAACAATCCATGGAAGATTCTAATATAATTCTTTCTCCACGAACAGTATACCTTATGGCAGGGGCAGGAAATTATTTCTGGTGGAGGGCCACTTACTGAGTTTTGGCAAGCTGCATTGGTAGCCCCACTCCTTGACAGGTGCCCCACCCCTGGTCATTATCTTGTGGCCAGAAGTCCCACCCTTTAACCCCTGACCTTTGCCACCAGAAGTCCCTTCCCTTGTCTCCAGAAGTACTCCTTTTAGCAAGGGGTTTTGCCATCTCAGAACCAGAAAAATACCAAAGATATTCTAAAATTCAAACATCTACAACATTCATTAATATGATTTCAAAAATATTTGTCCTGATTTACATGCGTTTGTGTAGTGGACAGATAGGTAATTGCACAATAGCTTAAAATGAAGTCTTACTTTTATATATTGTGGGGGCAGGCATGGGGGGGTGGGTATAAGTTTGTGGGGATCTGTTGGTATGTGGGTATGTGGAATGTGGGGGTGTAAGCATGGGGTGAAGGAGCATGTGGGTGTGTGTGTGTGGATATGTGGGGTATGGGTGGGTATGGGGTTTGTGGGGAGCTGTGTGGGGGGTAGGGCTGGAGTGTGTGAGGGGATGTGGGGGCCTGTGTGTATGGCAGTGTGAGGGGGTGTGCATGTGTATGGTGGGGGGTGTGTGTGGGACTCCCCCTATGAACACACACACACACATACACACACTGTCTCTCCCTCCCTCCCTGGATGCATGTGCACATGCACATGCACACACTCACTGTCTCTCCTTCCCTCATTGCTCTCTCTCTCTTGCCCTCTTCCTCAAAGCAGGGACATGCACATACACACATGTGCCCACACACCATCCTGCTCCTGGCCCTGGGGTACCAGCTGAGGCTCTGTGCTCCCTCAGTCTGGTGATGCAGCCAGGAGCCACATGGTGCTGGAGCAGTGGGCTGGTGTGCAAGGAAGCAGTGAAAGCTGTGGCAGGCAGAGGCTTCTAGTTGAGGTGGGGGAGGGTAGGAAGAGCCTGGGAGCTATGGGCTGGAGGCTGTGGGCTGGGTGGGTCCTGCTGAGTTCTGCTGGCTTCTCCCGGGTCCTACTGCCCCTGGCTTCTGTCATCATTGACAGACAGCCAGAAACAGATAAATATAAATTTTCTAAATTTTAGGGGCCCCGTGGGCCAGATAAAATGGCCTGGTGGGCTGAATACAGAATGTGGGCTGTATTTTTCCAACCCCTGCTTTTTCCTCCTAACTTCTTTTATATACAGCTTGCAATATTTCCTATCTTTGAGGGGAAAGTTAGGCATTTTTAGATGAATGTGCCTTTTTCCACTTATACTGAAGTAAGTGAAAAAAGTGACTTCCTGAAGTAATTCCTGATTTCCCTACCCAATACGGGATGTCAGATCTACTTATGTATAAATGCAATAATTATTTGCCCTAGTACATGTAACATCCTGTATTATTCATCTTTAGAAA
The DNA here is from genome assembly GCF_000455745.1 of Alligator sinensis. Taxonomy (NCBI): domain Eukaryota; kingdom Metazoa; phylum Chordata; order Crocodylia; family Alligatoridae; genus Alligator; species Alligator sinensis. Next base: position 2,973,228 of record NW_005841843.1, read on the forward strand.
AAAGATAAAGTCTTTTTACTTTCAAAAGCAAGACATTCCAATTCCATTTCATGTGGATAACGTGTGTCACAAATTAGTTTATTGGAGAAGAAGCAGTTTTACAAATGTAAGAAGAACATATCAACCATATGAAGCACATTTAAATGAAATATAGGCGGGCACGCAAATTATGCCCATGAAAAGATTCTTTGATATAGATAATGAAAATGAAGAATATTTAAACATGAGGTCCTGAGCAGTTTCCCCTCAAATAAATAATCAAGTTAATAAACTGAATAATTAGGAATTGCACACTTTGCAATTTGTAAAATATCCAAGGTCCAGTTAAGGCAGGAAAGGGTGGTATATATCTTCATACAGAAATGATAATCCTAAAAAAAAGTAGCTACTTATATGCCTTATGAATGTACTGAAGAGTGCCTGCCTACATACTCAGTACATTACAATATTAAAAAATAATTGCCCCTCTCATCCTTGCAGTGTCTCAATTTGTCTGAGATCATCTTCTCCCATCTCATACCTCAGCAACATTTTCCTATCATCATCTCCTCATCTCCCCTTTTCTTAATGACTGAAATATCTTCTCTTCTCATCCATTTCATGTAATGGCCTTTAAAAAAATCAACCATTACTATTAGTTAATTCAGTATGATATCAAATACAGAGCCTCCCTCTTCCCCCGCTTCCCCCCCCATTTTTTTAGACTGACTGACAACTAAGCTATCTCAGTGCATAGATGCAATACTGTCTGGAAGACAATAATTCAGTTGTGTGAAGAACGTTGAAGGTTGTTGGTGTCGATGGTCACGTGTATATATACATAGCTACATGTGTTTAATTTTATGTGGTGGGAGAAAAGAGTTTTACCAGAATAAGCAATGGTTCAGCCATTGGGGCATTCACTTGAGATGCTACTCTCCCAATTCAAATACTGCATATTGGTGGACTCCCCATGCTATTTGAAGAGTCCTGAAGTCATTCCTTTACCTGGCTCCAAGTGTGAGGTCTGAAATAGTGGAAAGTTCGATGTCAAGAAATGGATAGAGTTACAAATCAAGCCCTTTATATAACTAGGTATCTAGAAAAAAGTGTAAGGTGAAATGAACTACCATGATGATGAAGCCAGAAGGGAAAATTTCTACTTCCATTCATGAATAGGATAAATCTTTAGCATCTTGCCTAAGAGTCACTTATGCATAGTTCATTACAGCCACTATGTTATGACATAAAGATCTTAAAGAAATTATATAACTAAAGAGATTTTATTCTTTCTCTGTTGTTTTCTATATACTGACCACACTAATGAGCCATGTAATAGCTTAGTCTTCAGCTGCGTATCAAGGAGGTAAAAAAATCCCTCATTCATTTACAGTATAGAAGGTTTGAAAGTCCACTAACCAATTTTATATTTTCTTGCGTACAACTTGTCTGAGGGCTTCAACTGTTTGGCAAAGTGAGCATCTTTTGTGAGTCTCCCCATGACCCTTTTATTAAGCAGCTAGCTGTGCTCAATAGCAAAATTGATTCTAATTGCTTCACAGCAGGTGGAATGATTTAACCTAAAGCAAAGCCATTGTCTTTATTCAAAAGTGTGCACGCCTTTCCTACTTTATTTTTTTTCCATAAAAGCTACTGTGACCCTGAAAGAGCAAATTAAATGTTTGGCTTCCTCCCCCTCCCCCCCCCAAAAAGCCCAAGAGCATAAAAGCAATCCAGACCCCAGCATTAATAATACTGGATTTATGTTCTCCATTTACCTCATGCTATGCATACAATGTGTTCCCTAGGAAAAAGCCACATTGAATATAAATAATTGTATAGATCTTTTGGTAAATTTCATATCGTCAAACATCTGGTGAAGGATTAATGGCTAGAACAGAAATAAGTTCTTTAGAATTTCCTTTTTTGTAGTAATTGCACTATCGTGCTTAAGCTGCTAAGCTCCCTCCTACCTACAACCAGTCTCTTTGGATTCTTTCTTGTTGCACACCACAGCAAAACAAGAAATAGCGGTGAAGTCTATAAGCATTTACAGAAACATTTGTCAGCAACTTGGATGGTGACATAACTTCTAAGTCCAGCCTGCTGGGAGACTATCCAAGCCAGGCCATACCCAAGCTGGCAAGGATTTCAATAAATCTCTGCAAAAGCATTGTAAACAAGTACTTCTGGACTTTGTTTGTGCTTGTGAATTCAGCTAAAATGCCTTCTCCATCTGGGAATTATGATTTCTCCTAAGCTGAATTTCCCTTTTTGCTTTTCTCTAGTATTTAACCATTTTTGATTGTCTGCACCAACTTCAGAGACCAACCACATAAGAGGTAGTGCCTTCTATTCATTTGTATCTTGGTGAATGTAAGTTAACATGAAATATTATGGTGTGGAAGAGCAGAGTTGTAAGAAGAAAAGGGATGAATATGAAGAGATGCAACAAATCAAGGAATACCTATCTAATCTTGTCCATTGTGGGGTGTTTTTTCTGTTCTTTATCCCGCTCTTACATTTCTCCAGCCAGTAAATGTGTCAATTTACTGTTCTTTATTAGTCATATGAGAGACACCAGCAGGATTTGTTCCCATATGAATAACTATGAATTTGATATTTTAATTCTCTTTAAAATACAGTTGGATTATCTCAATTCAGCATCGTATCAGCTGGCTATAAATGGAATGAAAAAAAAGCAGAAGTTGTTTTACAAGCCAGGAAAGAGCTGTGATTTTGAACTCTTAATCAGATGAAGTAATGACAAATCCTCAAGAGTTTATGAAAGATCTCAAGGTTTACTTTATGTGAGAAAAATAAAAGTGAAATAAAGATAAAATAAAAGTTCAATAATTCTTTATTTAAACTAAAAATGATATTAATGTATTTAGATATTTTTAGGAAAATGTATCATAGATTGTTCTTTAAAAAGAAAAACTTGACCTATAAACATAAGCTGCCTTTGACGAGTTGAAGATGGATCATAATTTCAATCACTATTAGAACTAATACCACATACAATTAGATTATGACAATAAAGAAATTAAACTGAATATACACAAGCCAGATAGTTACTGTACACATGGTTTCCTCAACATCTGGTCTATCAAAATCCAAGCTGAACCAATACATTTTTGGTCCAATTTCCCACCCCCACTTAGCAACGCATTTTAGTGCTCAAAAATAAGGGATTGGTATGATTAACTTGACCAAATGTTGTATAGACAAGCAATCTCTGTTAGTTTTTTTTTCCCCACATATATGCTAACCTTTAATGCTGTGATGGGAAAACATGTCGCATATCATAATATGATGAGACTGCTGAAATGTAAGAGAACACTTTCTTTTTTCCCTCCTGAATGAACACCTGTCAGTAATTAAAATAGTGAAATTAAAATCCAAACATTTTGCATTTCTATATAATGCCAATTTCCTGATGACCATTCCAAGTGTTTCAAAAGGTTTCTGGGTATTTCCAATGTTTTCATAACAGTCAAATGCACTGGAAATGCAATCCAGGATCCCTGCGCTCAGATCTGAAGTATGTAACTAGATGCAAGATGAACCAGTTCAGGAAAATAGGGGGCTTTCAAGTATTGGGGCACACATAAAAACAAGCATTCATTTAGAAAATGTGGACCTAAATGGCTTGCCTCAAGTTTATCAAAGGATCAAAAGGAGAGCTGAAAGACGATTTGGGAGACTTGAGGCCCAGTCTTGTCCACTGTTCCTAGAAATAGTTGTGGAACCTGGCCTCACTGGTAGAATGCTTTGTTATAAAAGGAATTAGGACTTGGAAGTGAAGCGCAAGATCTGAAACAAACAGTTGGTACTGAAGAACCAGTTTGTTTTCTCAAGGGATGATTAGGTCTTACTTCTGAAAGGAAATATGGTGACACAGGAAACTCAGAAGGAAGCATAATTTAGAAACTCCATATTCTAAGTGTAATACTAACATTGTTCCCTGTCAGACTGTGAAGGCAGTAGAGTGAAGTGGACATCTTTTTGCAGTTCTGATCCACTGGTTTGAGGGATTTGCACTGTGCCAAAGTAAAAATTCTGTGCAACAGTGTCATTGTCTTCTAACCTCCTTCATGGCATCTCCATCTTGGATTTACATTAAGATGGTGACAGAGAGAACAAGGTCAGAAGATTAAATTACCTTCTCCTCTTCATGTTCACATTTAATCTATAAACAGCAGGTGGGAAAATCATCCACTGAAAGACTGTCTTCAAACTGAGTTGGTGTTTTATTCCACCTTGAAAAGTCGATATATGTAAACTGATGTCTGATGTAGATAAGCTAGTGCACAAGCTACTCTGAAATCCATAGTCCATGAGATCTAGAAATAATACTGGTTTCTCTCACTGTTGAACTGAAAAACCATGTAGGTAAATTTAGTTGGATACTTGTCCATATTTAGATCAGAATCCAAATGTAAATATCCACCTTAGGTATCCAATCCATTCCAATCCACGCTGGCCCAGGATCTCATGTAGTGATAAGACTTCTTGATTCTCATTGATTTGTGGCTACTCAACAGGTTCCCAAAAAAGGCAAAATCTTTAATTATGTTTTTTTAACTTTATTCATGTGCTTAAATATTAATAAAGGACTTGGCATATAATTAAATGCTTTGGTGAACAGAAATGTCTTCCTGAACTGTACACCTCATCAGCAAGATACTTTGAACCATTCAGCCCATCAGTTCAGCTGCAATTGTTTTTTTAAAAAGTGATTTCTCATGGCTTTTTAAAAAAACTTAACACCTTAAATGTATTAAGAGTCAAACTATCATCAAGCTATTTCTATTTCACATCATAAGGTTTGCTCTGGAAAAGTGACATGAGCTCCTTTGTCTTACCTTACTACTGAATTTCATTCTGTTATTATTAACCTTTCCATTAAAAATTTCCCAAGTTTAACTTCTGTGGGCCAGAAGAAGGATTCTAATCAATCCTCAAAGTGATTTTTGTCCCCAGGAATAAAGCTGAATGGTTATAGGAAAATAACTTTCACTGCGCGTAGTTTAGAAGGACAGCGTCTCGTTCCCACTACTATCTGAAACACTGGCCAAGTCCTAAATAATATACATTTTTTTGGTCTTATTTTGAAGCAAGAAAAAAATACAACTTTGTGGAATCTTTGAAGAAATTGTACCTCTTTAGACATCAAAGGTATTTCTAACTAGCTGGATCTGTCACAGAGTCTCATTTTTATCTACATACCTTGGGCTTTATGAATGTGTGTTTGATAATTGCTTTGTTGTTAGTCCTTTTGACACTGAGTGACAGTAGTTTTCAGTGCCTGACAGCCAAATCTATTGGCATATGACAGTCCTCATGCACTGTGAGGCGTTTTCTTTCTGTCTAGTGACAGTAAGAGCTTCTAACTTGACAGAGTAGGGTTTATGCACCTTTAGAAGTAAGAAGACAACTAAGAGAGGATGTGGGAGCTCTTTATGTCAAAATCAAATCATTCATTCATTTCACACTTGTTGTATAATGCAACAGAGAGAAGACCTGATAGATACATGTTAAAGCAAGTTATTTTATGTATGTTGCTTATGGGAAATTTGATTACTTAGTGAACTATTAAGACCTTCTGTTTGGGTCTTTAAATTTTTTACAATTTCTTTTAATTACAATTAAATTTATAAAATTTTTCATTTTATTATGAAAAACCTTCATAGTACATTAATTTCTCTTCAGTTGCTTCTATTAAAAGGTGGTATTATAGAAAAAGATGTAGTGTCATGTAGAATCATTGTGACATTTCCAATACAGCTACTGTATTTTCTGCCATGAAGTAATGTATTTTTAGTGTTCTATATGTGTATATTAAATGGGGTATATGGTTATTTTAAAATTTTAACTTTTTTTTAAAGCAAGGATGAATTTCTGGAACTTTTATCAGGGGTAGCATTAGAAAATAGAATCAACTTGTTTGCTTGCAAGTTTGGTACATAGTGGTCACTAAGATGTCCATGGTGACAAAGCCTGTTTTGCAACCCAAATGGATGGAAATACCAAATACATAAATAAATAAATAAGAAAACCCAGAGATCTTAGACTTATTCATTCCATAGTTAATTGCTTGTCAGGAATGTCTTTTCAAAGGGTCTGAAAATGAGTGACTTATAAGATCAAAGGAAAGTATCTTATTATAGATAAATTGGTTGATTACTGGATATCCTTGGTGTTCATGTATGCTTTACTCCCATATTCATGAGAATATGTCTCCACTGATTCATCTTTGCAACTGGATCCCAACATATCAATATTTCATTTGTATTTGTCCCTTCTACTACTTGATGTTTGTTGTTTCTTTTTATATCTAAATGCTTCACCAGTTACAGGATGTGTCTCTGAGATGGTCCACAGCATGCAATTTTTCCATCTGTGGGTACCCAAGAGTACATTGTAGCAAATATATCTATCTGTTGGTATTCTAAACATGCTTCTTTTGATCTGAGTAATAAACCCTCTAGCAGAGAAAGTTTTTGGCAATGATATCTAAGTGTTAACCAATCAGTATTTTAAGAAACTGTGCCAAATATATGGAAGTTTCTTGCTATTTCCATTTAAGAGGTGGAAGATGAAGCATTATAGCTTTCCCGGAATGAAGACTGGTTGAATATTTAGTCTTCTGCAAGAAAAGACATTTTAGAGGAAGGCATAACCCTTTTTAACTTGTATTTTGCACCACTAATGCATTTATATTTTTGAGTGAAATAACTTTAGGAAATAGCACTGCTGTTTCATGAGCACTCATGCAGTAAACTTGAGGATTGATAACAATAACTGTATCCAGTCTAGCTCAGATACTACTGCTAGTAGTATCTAGGTTTTGGGGGTTTTTTTTTTTAAAGTTATCTAAGCTCTTGGCCCCTGTAATACCCTACATCTGTGAGTTCCACAGAATTATTTGTGATTGAGTGACGAAGTGTTTGGGGATGTTGTTTCATGTTTAAACTGGATGTTCTTATTGCCTTCTAAACAGGCAGATGTTACTTACCACATTCCATTTCCAAGCTGGTTTAGTTCATTGTCTCTGAGACTCCTCTTTCAAGAGTTCATTATTTGGAATAGTGAAATCTGGGAGGATTTATTAAATATCTATTTTAGCTGTCTGAGATGTATATACTCCAGAATAACATCAGGCACCTGCTGACTTGGATTAAAAAGACAAACTTGTTCAGCCCTTTCTCCATTATGTCCAAGCTGATTTGATTTTTAGCCCTGGCATCAATTCAAAATGCATCCCTTTATATGATATATATGTTCCTTTACTCAGGCTTCCACTCTTACAATGACTCCCATTTTACCTTAATAAAAATAACAACCAGAGGATCCAGTAGTCTCTACTCTTATTGTCTTCAACAACAAAATGTTGTCCTTAAGGGCTTGAGAGCTTTTGGCTGAGCAAGGGTCTTCAAGGAAGTGTGCAGGATTTGAAACATCGACAGATAATATTGCAGAATATCTTGACTATATGAAGGGGTAGAGAGGGTTGGTTTGTCTGTTTGTTTTTGTTCTGTTCCAAAAAGTAGGTATGATGTTAGCAAAGTAAGAAGATGGGAATTGGTCACTTCTTAAAATATTCAGGTTTTTATAGTGCAACTCAGAAAAAAATATTTTGACACAATTTCAAAGAGGGAATAGAAATATTTACAGTCAAAAGGCTTACATTCTAGGCTTTGCAGTTCTGAATGAAATGATTGTATTGACGTATTTTCAGCATCTAGTTTTTCTCCAGAAGTTCTCCCTGACCCCCAAACTCAGTTTGAATGGATGAAACATAAGAGTGAAAATATTTTTAAATTATGCATTTTTGTGAGATACTTTTTATTTTAAGCAAAAAGGTAAAGGACGTTTGATCACCAGGTGGACTTTTCCAAGTCACCTAAATTGAACATCATATTTAATAAGTTGGTTTCTTTTAGCAGTCTTATTTTAACTCTGGTCAGACATACACATGAGATTTCCATGAGTAATGGGCAATTTTTCATGTGGTGCTGTTTAAAGAAATGGTACAATAGAAATAATGTGCTTCTGTTCATATTAATCGTGTGGCATGGATTTGAAGATTCTGAATTTTAAAATGTCCAACACATTTTCTCTTCATGACAGTATGGTTTAATTTTAATTGCATTTTAAGAAAGAAATCACCCTAAAGCATCTTGCATTATTCACTATAACAATTATCTTGGTGGAAGAAATACACAAAATACATTTAATTATAGGTCACAACCCAGCAAATCATGAAAATCCTATTCTGAAGTAAATTGTTGCCACTAATTAGCTTTCTTGTTTGCCAGTACCAGACTAAATGCAATTGATGTCTTGCTAATATTGGTTATTTTTTGTGATATTACTGACTTAAAAAAAAATGCTTAGAATCTGGAAGGCACAAAAGACCTTAGCCATAGAAGACCCTTGTGTCCAGTCATTGAGTAGTTTCATAACAACATTAAAAATCTCTAAATGAAATTATTTCTATGGCTCTATGTATCACATACTTTGGAAAAGATTTTTTAAAAAGTTTGTTAACCCCAGTCCCAAATGAGCAAGAAACACAATAATTAACTTCTCGTTACTTAAGTGCATTTTTCAAGGCATATATAGGCAGCAATAGAAACTTCAAGATTAAAAAAAAAAAAGATAGGTCTGCCTTATGTCTGCCTCACAGGTAATAAGTATTGATGATGGATGCCAGACTTCTTAGCTCTCCACTTCCTCTTGTTCAGATTTTAACAGGAGGCATCCTGGGTCCAATATTGTTTAATATCTTCATTAATGATTTGGACAATGGGATCACTACCACTCTTAGCAAATTTGCAGACAACACCAAGTTGGGTAGAGCTGCAGATTCCTTAGAGAGTCAGGTAGGGTTGGGCTGCAGAAGTGGTTCACAATCAATCAGATGAAATTCAGCAAGGACATGTGCAAAGTCCTGCTCTTGGGATGGGCTAATTGCATGCATAAATATAGACTGGAGAATAATTGGCCAGGCTGCAGGACGTCACAGAAAGACTTGGGGCTTATAGTAATCCATAAGCTGAATATGAGCCAACAGTGTGCTCTTGTTGCAAAAAAAAAAAAAAAGCCAACAGCATCCAGCATCCTTGGTTGTATAAATGGGAATATCACTTGCAGATCAAATGATATTCAGCACTGGTAAGGCCTCACCTGAACTACAGTGTTCAGTTTTGGGCCCCGCACTCTAAAAAGGATGTGGACAGTATGGAAAGAATGCAGGACAGAGGGGAAAAGGGTGGGGGAGGGGAGGGCATCAATTCAACATTTATAAGGAAAATAGGGTTGGTCAGCCTGGAAAAAAGAAGACTGAGGGGGGGATGTGATAAGAGACTTCAAATACCTGAAGGGCAATTATAGCGAGGATGAAGATGGGTATAGGAAACCAGACTAGAAGCAATGTCCTCAAGCTGCAGCAGGGGAAATCTAGTTTGGAGCTTAGAAGAAACTTTCTGACTCTGAGGGTGGTCAGGCACTGGAACAGGTTATCTAGAGAAACTGAGGATCCTCCATCCTTGAAAGCTTTCAAGATCAAGTTAGACACTTGGCTTGGGTAGTTTAGTCAAGGATGAGCCTGCCTTGAGCAGGGGGCTGGGCTACATGACTTTGTGATGTCCCTTCCAGCCCTACTTTTCTATGATTCCTATGAAAAGGTATCTAATGGCACTTTAGTGTCGTGTACTGTCTGGAAAGAGTTACTGATCTCACTCTATTTCCGTGGGGGAGGATGTCTGAAGCACAAGGGCTGATTGCAAGTGGTACCTGCAGGTCAGGTACTTTTGTTAGTGAAACAGCCTGGGGAAATTCCAGCCCCCTCCCTCTGGCTTCTCCCTCCCGTAGTGTATTTCCCATTCCTTATATAACATGGATTTCTTTTTTCTTTGTTACAACAAAACAGATTCAAGGGAAAGGAAAAGAACCATTTAATACTTCACATTTTTGTGTTCTGTAATTTGTGTGTAAAATAATATGGCACTACATGAAGAAACAAATGAAAATGAAAGCATTCATGTTTTAATTATACCACTTAATCTCTTATACCAATGCATTTAGAAGAGTATATACTGAGTTTAGAATCCAAAGCAAATATTTTCTATTTCATTCTTTTCCAGTACACAAACTATAAAGAAATTTGAAAGGCCTAAATTCTGCTCTTGGTATTGCCCAGTATATAGACTTCAATGGAGTCTTTTTGGAATTGTCAATGTAATTGGCCTAAATCTTTCATCTTATAATAAAGATCATTTTTTACTAATCAAACATTCTAAGGTCTTTTATAAAGATCAGTCTATAACCATCCAGAGCTGACAAAGCAACCCATAGCCCAATAGGCTAATACACATTTGGCCTAAATTCTCTGACAGAGTAAAATCTACTGTAATTCAAGTCCAAGAGTAAAAGATAATGAGGGTGAAGGTTGTATAGGATATCTTTCTCAAATTAGACTGAGTCTGAGAATTGATACTAACTTTTGATTCTGAACCTATGCTATCATTTAGACATAAGACAACAGTGGAGTTTGTATTTCCCATCACAGTCACCATAATGAGATTCCCAAAACAGAATATGTGATATAATTTTCAACAAGTAACTTTTATCAAATTTAGGTTTTTGTGTGTATGTATATGCATACACACATAGATATACACATACTTCACATGTAGTGATCATTTTTACCATTTTAGAAACCCTCTGTAAACCTAAGAATCCCAAGGCACTTAGTCCATTTTACATGACAAATCAAGATTCTTTTTACTTAGTGTTGAAAGGCATCTACCTCTAGAATGGAACATAACTGCTTTAGCAAGACATAGCAACACCCTTTAGCTGTTTAAGAAAGGAATTAAATTTAAAACTCCCAGGGAAATATACATAAGATTATAGTTACCCCAATTTGAATTTAGCAGCTAACAAAATTGCCACAAGCAGTGAATATCTTGAATTTACATTTCAAACTGTTTCCCATCAGCTGAAGGTTCTCAGTTGTTTTTTGTCACAATTTGGAAAACACAGGTACAGCTATTGAATTACCAACACCCTGTATCTTTCTTCACTGACTCTCATCCAAAAATCATGGTCAGGTTTTACCTTGCTTATCTTTATATGATCACAAGACTAGGAATTTGTATCAAATAGTGAAGGTGAAAGATGTGATATACTGACACCACTATTGATGATTATTGCAGTTTTAATAAGCATTTAAATGAACACACAGCCTTCCCTTTCTTATCACAGGTAATATAATAAAGACCCCAGTTTGAGGGAAAAAGAGTTGTTCTGAGACTTGTAATAGCAATATGGAGGTAGCTTGGAGAGAAGTCAGAGACTGGAAACAATGTTGAGGAAGCTGGAGGGGCTGAATTTACAGGATGTAGACCTGATGGAGAATGGATTGCATTCAAAAGCTTATCTAACTCAACCCAACTATATAGCTGGTCCAATAAAAGACATCACCCTAAAAATATACTTGCCTCACAGAATATAGACAAGGCTAACTACAGGCCATGTTTTGCTCAACTTTACACACATACAATGCCACTGAGCTCAATAGCTGCTCCAGAAATAAAGAAAAGTAGTAAAGAACATAATCATCATTAATCCTGATATCTCCATGTCAGAAAATTCTTCAGTTCAGCTTCTCATATTCCTCTGCTTACTTTTTATTTGGTTGATGGAGACTTTTATAGTATTTTTCTAAGGCCCTCTGTTTTTGGAAAGATCCTCTATATTAAGAAAAATCACCAGAAGTATTTACTCAGAACTCCTCCCATTCCTACAGAAAGGGCAAAAAATGCTCATTAATCCATTCTACAGGTCTAATAAAATCAATGAAAGCTTTACAATTGATTTAAAGATCAGTGCATTTGAAAATGCCCCTGATACTTCTGTTACCCTTTAATCATGCTTGTAAAGTATGTAAAAAAATAAAGTTTTCATGTGCTAAGCAGCATTTACAGCTGGAGTAGTTTTTCAAAAGAATTTTGTGACATTAAATAATTAGACAGCTAGAAAACCAATAGGCCTTGCTCAGGGGCAGGTCTCTGACTAGACCACAGAATCCAATCACCAAGTGATGACTCTTTCAGTAGTGCCTGGCTGGCCCGGACTGGGCTACCTAAGGTTGTTCATAAGCACTGCAGGCAATTTGAACCATTCAGGCCAAAGTATTATTTGGCACAAAAAGTCCAAAATTATGCATCAGGACTCCACTGTCTTTGACAAAGAACTAAAGAGCAGGCCCCAAAGACCTTCCCATTTTAGGACATAGCAAAGGATGCAGATGTAAACAAGAGGGAATGGAGTACACAAACATAATGGCTAGGGACAGATATTATACATAAACTGGTTTAAGTGATCAGAAACTTATTTAAACCTGTAATAGAATAAATGTCAGTGCACATAAACCAGTTTGAAAATGGCTGAAACTGGTTTGAGATAAACCTAGTTGAACGTAATATCAGACTTAACTGATTTGGCTCAAACCAGTTTATGCAATGTTTGTCCAAGACCCCTTGCTGGTTTAAAATAAACCAGAGCTGACCCCCCCCCCCGACCCCCCACAGCATCCTGGCATGCTCTCTAGGCTGGGTGGGGCTCTGTGCTCCACAGCAGGGCTGGCCCCTCCCCTCTGCTTCCTGGCTGCAGCTCCCACAGGGACTTGCAGGCACAGCAGTGTCTGCCTGGCTTCTCCCTGCTAAACAGGGAATATTCCCTGCTCCCCTCTGCCTTATCCAGACACCTCAGCATTAGCTAGCAGACCACATGCTAGCTACAGTCTATGCTGTGCAGGATGACCAAGGCAGACAGGCTTTTTGGAGCTAATCAACAATTACGTTAATGTCCTTCCTTAGAAGAGCTGTTTGTTCCCCCTGTCCCCCTCACCACTCCCTAAGCAGGAACTCCCCACATCTCGCTTTGCTAAGAAGGTGTCTGTGTATTAGCTAGCAGACCACATACTAGCTACAGTCAGTGCTGAATCAACAGGTAGAACTAACAAGTAGCTCATAATATCCCTCTGTTGTTTTCTCAATGTGGTGATAAACACTGAGTTAGGGGGTGATAAATACTATTATCAACTCCCTGCTGGGCTAATCAGAACATCCGACTGGGGCTTGGCCATGCCTCCCCTCAGCTCAGTACTATTGAAGGGAAGGGAGGGCTGCTCTAGCACCCCCTCCCCCAGCTTCTAGCCTGTGCCACGCAGGCATGTTCCTGCATGTCTGGGATGTCTGTGTAGTTAGAAAGTGATTTAACCTAGCCAGGTTAAACTAACCTGCAAAGATTGATTCAGTTCAGGCTCAGGCTTTCTGAACGTCTGTCCCTAGCCAATAAGACAGTTCCTTTTATGAGATAGAAGTGGTATAAAGCTAAAGTATAATGTTTGATATATATTCTGGCTATACACTAACAATAATAATACATTGTGCATACTGTACATTTATAATTCTAAGGCGTTGCATATCAAATTATATCAACTGTTGGAGCTCAGATACTATGATGATTGAAACCCTATAAATACCTGGGTTAGATAGATTGTTACTAGCAGAGAGAAATCTGGAGGAGAATCTGAAAGAACATGTTCTGTTCCACAGAAACCGATTGGTTTAATATGTCTCTAACCGTGGAGGAAAAGGTAGTAAGATGGGAAAGTTCAAGATGAGAAATTACTAGGGCAATGAACACAATGTGATAAATCATCCATAACAGGATTATAGCTACTTCCTTAGGAAAGAAATCGATGTTCATCCACGTGTTGAATCAGAATCAGAGAGACCTAAGGGATCAGATAGAGGTCAGAGGTACAGTATATCACCATCTTGAATATAAGTACAGAATGCAGTCCTTATGATTAGTAGCTTCTAAAGTAATACCTGGTATTAGACTCCAGAGAATGGTTGACACCTTTTAGGTGTTCTTTTTTTCTAACCCCAACTCCATAACTAAGATAGAGTGAAAGAAATGGTCAAACACATTTTTTTTATGTCACATAAACCTCAAGAATATTATAACTAATAAGGAGAACATTACATTGGACCACACTGACTGACAAACTGTTATAATAGGGAACATATTTTAAGGCATTTGTTTTTTGCTGATAATGGTCTAGGTCTTAACACTTTTTTGTTAAAGACAATAAACTAATATTTTGGAAGTACTTGATAGTACCATTTTTAGTAGTGAACCTAGTGTCAGAGTGTCATAATCATAAAAAAAGATTAAAGGATAAATAATACTGGAGAAACACGTGAACAAGCTGATAGGCACAGATCTTGTTAGTGTGTGTGTCTTCCTTGCTTGTTTTAAGTATGGTGAGGGAAAATGACCTAGAGGATTGAGAAAAGAGCAAGAACCTTTCAAAGTAAGGAGGGGAAAGTGGGGCAATGAATAAGACAAATTGAGGGGATGGGGAACCGGAGCATAGAGAGCAAAAGTTTTAAAGTCAATGGACAAGTGAGAAGGTTGAAATGAAAAATTAGTTACACTGATTACAGGGTTGCCTACTCTCCATAAATTACTACTAATAAAAAAAACTCAAATAATTAAAACAATGCATGTCCATAAATTCTGTAAAAAAAAAAAAAAAATTGAGCTGTCCATATAAACACTAAGCTGCTTGGAACTGACTGAAGGTCCCTATCAGAATTAAACTGGAGTTAAGCATTGAGGTACAGACAGAGCAGAGAAGTGCCACCTGGTGTCTGAGTGAGAATGTAGCACCCTTTACAGATTTTTGTCAGGGATTTGTAGCCTACAGAAGTTCTGTAGCCTCCTGGCCCCAGGAATATGCTGCTGCTGCAACCTGGGTCCCATCACCTGCCTAGAATAGTGCTGGGCTGCAGGTAGTCAAATGGTCCTCCATTGGGGATCCATGCCAAATGGGGCAGGAAGTTGGGGCTGGCAGGAGGAAGGTCATAGGTGGACTGGAGAGGTGGGGGGAGAAGGGAAGTACGGTGTGAAACCATTGCTGCAGTCCAGAAGGTTTGCCACACCATGTGTTTGGGGGTTTTTTACTGATAATCTTCAAACTTTTTACTGACAATTTTTCTTACTATGGTGATTTTAAACCCCTAAATTTGAACACAGCCCTTCTCCAGAGACTGGTAAAAAGCTTACCTTTACATTTTGTAAAACTTTTGTCAGCAAAACCATAAGTCAGTAAAAAAAAGTTTGGCCATTAGCCTCATATTTGTAGTTCAGCTAAACCCCTCCTTTTTATTTATTTATTTATAATTTTTCAAACCCTTCAATGTAGCAAGGTAAAAAGTAAGTCTTTTGAAATTTCACAAATAATGACATTTCTGGGGTGCAAAATTTTCTCAACAAAATAAAATGAAAAAATTCCTTATGACTTTTATCTAAAATGTTTGACTTCAGCCACATGGCCCTCTGTGTTTACATTGCTTTCACTTGTGAAATATGGACTGCAAGTTTTAGACCCAGAAATCAAATATTAAGTTCAAATTTTTAAGTTATGCTTTAAAGAAGAATCTTCTGTATGGATGTGATTTCCCCCTACTAAACCCCATGCTATAAAATCCACACAAAAAATTGTTTTTCAAAATGCAATACCTGAGTGGTGTAATAACATAGAAGAAGCTAGGTATTCCTCAATAGGCTCCTGAGTTCAAGCTTGAGGGAGTTTATAAACACTGTAGAAAGGTTATTAATCATAATGAATTCTTTTTTCATATGGTATACGAGTAGGATTTATTCTAACTACTGCCTGAATACACTAACGATATGTATTAGTGGAGGAGGCAATTTAACAAAGATAAAATAACAAAAACACAGTTAATTTAGCAAAAAAAGAGAAATAATATAAAGGATTTATGAAAAGTTTAAAATGATATAAATTTAAATGTTGATAATCTAGTCAATTTCCTTATCATAATACAAGTTCCATTATGTCTTAAAAACTGTAAGTATTCTCAGAACTCATTGTTTATTATCATCACTATTTATCCTCTGGATTCACATCCTGTGTGGGCTGCATTGATTCAATCAATTAGTATCTGGTGGGTAGCTGTCTTGAGGATTAAGGCACTCAGATATCTATTTGTAAATCGTGAAAATAAATAAGGAAAGGCAGATATCAGGATGTGCTGTTACCTAGATAGGAGGTACTGAGATTCAGAAGCTTTTGATCTTATCATCATATAGAAATTTCTACTCTAAGCCTGAAAATAATGTAAATTTAAAATACATATTTTTTATGATAGGAATTAAATACAAGGAAAAATATATTAATTATATGTTAATATATTTGTAGTGCTTGTATTTAAAAAGCTCATTTTATTTTTAAAGACTTTTTTCTATTTAACTTTTATAAATAAAACAGGGGCTGCTACTCAAACCAGGACCTTGTCTAGCAGAATGAATTTGAGTGCAATCTGTGTGTGTGTATGTATGCACTTATACAGCAACACATTATCTTTTATTCAATAAAATTTTGATCAGCCTAAACAAGTAAGAATAAACATTTATATCAAAAATTCATAACATTTGTAAATATCATGTAAATTACTATAGAAGCATGTATTGAAATATGTTATAGTATGAGAGAAATTAAAAGTACTAAATATCTAGGATTACCACAACTACTAAGTAACTACAATTACCACAGCCATGCTATCCAAACTAATTAATGATTTTAATATAAACTGCATGAGAAATATCAAAGGAACATTAAAGTTACTCAAGTTAGCATGCAAAGATTAAGAAATAACATAATTAAGTTATTTTTTCACCTTTAATTAGGTGCATACACACACAATCACACACACACACGTGCCTAATTAAAGGTGAAAAAGTAACTTAATTCTCTTATATATACATATTTTTCTCTTATATATATAAAATGCTCATC
>NW_005841843.1:2991245-2996792 GCF_000455745.1 Alligator sinensis
TATTAGGGCTGTGCGAAGCTTTGGTCCCTGATTTGATCCGGCAGAGATTTGACCTGATTCGTGGCCTGAATCTCCAAATCTGAATCAAACCAGAAGACCCTTTTATCTCTCGAATCAAATCAGAACCCTGCAAATTGATTCGGAGAGATACAGAAAGATTTGGAGATTGGGACATAGACGCAGCTTTAAATTTTTTTTCTACATACCTCTAGGTAGCAGGGGCTCATGATTGCTGTGATGCTGGGGCACATGGAGTGTCCCACAGAAGCACAGGGAGATCCCCAGTATGTTCCACAGCAGACACAGAAGTGGACCAGAAGCACTTCCGGTCCTCTTACAAAGAGTGCACAGGACCCCCAGCCCCTGTGCCCCCACCCCAGCTCGGTGACTGTGGTGCCTCCTGGGTCTCAGAGTCTCCCTGTGGCTGATCCTTGACCCAAATCAAATCAGGGACAGTGATCTGAATTAATGAATCGAATCACTGTCCCTGATTCGGCCTGAATCTGAATCCAAATCAAATAAGGCCCACTTCACAACAAACCCATGCTGGCTATCCCTCAGGATGTCGCCATCAGCCAGTTTGTCAAGAATGGTCTCTTTGATATTTTTTTCCAAGATCTTCCCTGGGATAGAGGTCAGGCTGATGGGCCTGTAGTTCCCCAGATCTACTTTCCTACCTTCCTCGAAGATAGGCACCACATCAGCCTTCTTCCAATCTTTGGGCACTTCACCTGAGCATCACGAGTTCTCAAAAATCCATGTCAGTGGCTGAACTATGATGCTTGCCAGCTCCTTAAGTACTGTGGGGTGTAAACTGTCTGGGCCGGCTGTAATACTTCTCCCTCGCCCTGGCTGTCCATAACCATATTGAGCAGGGCCGTCCCCTGGGGCTGGTGAAAAATTGATGCAAAATACCCATTAAGCAGGTTGGCTTTTTCCTGGGTGTCGGTTGTCAGTTGTCCCATATGGTTTAGCAAGGGTCCAATATTATTCTTGCTTTTCCTCCAGCTCCCCACATATCTAAAAAAGGACTTTTTATTATCCTTGATACGTGTAGCCAGTTGGAGTTCAGTCGCAGCCTTGGCTTTCCTGGTTTGCTCTCTACAGGTCCAGACCAGTACAGAATACCCCTCCTTTGAGGTGGATCCAGTCTTCCATCCTTTATAGGTCTTTCTTTTTGGACACAGGAGGTCCACTAGTTCCCTGTAGAGCCAAGGGGGATGCTGTGCCCTTTTGCTGCCTTTCCTCCGAGACGGGATAGACATTGCTTGTGCTTCCATGATTGATCCCTTGAGGAGCAACCACTCATCCTGAACTCCCCTCCCCTTCATGATCCCTTAGGGCCTCGCCAACAAGCCTTGTGAGCTTGTCAAAGTCAGCTTTCCTGAAGTCAAGGACTTTTGCATTGCTGACTGATTTGCCAGCTTGATGGTGGATGGTGAAGGTGATCAGCTCATGGTCGCTGTCTCCCAACTTCCCTTTGATCATTAGGTCATTGATTAAGTCATCCCCCATTGCCAGTACTAGGTCGAACGGTGCTTTGCCTCTCATCAGTCCATAGACTTCATGAGTCAGATACAGCTCATCCATGCACACGAGGAAGCTTTGCAATTGTTTGGATGTGGCCAAGTGCTCTTCCCATGAGATGTCTGGGTAGGTGAAGTCTCCCATGACAACCATGCACCGGGAGCGTGCAGCCTCAGTCAGTTACCTGGTGAATTCCTGGTCAAGCTCTTGATCCTGGCTAGGAGTTCTATAGTAGACTCCTACCATTGTGTCCCCTGTGCCATATTCACCATGGATTCTAACCTAGAGAATCTCCAATCATCCATGCTGGGTGCCAATGTCAGCTTGCAGGGATGCGTAGCTTTCCTTGACATAAGAGAGCTACCCCCGCAACCCCTTTTGTCTGCATGATCCCTCCTGTACAGGGTATAGCCATCTATACCTGTGGCCCAGTCATAGGTAGAGTCCCACCAGGTCTTCGTTATCCCTATGAGATGGTAATCATTCTTGTTTAGCAGGAGGACCAGTTCCTTCTGTTTATTCCCCAAGCTCCTGGCATTGGTGTACAGACATGTAAGTGTCCCATTGAGGGCCCTTGCCTTCCCTACAGATCATTCCGGGGCTGGGGTAGGGGTGGGTTCCCTTGAGTGCCTTAGCCTGCTGGATTTGCAAAATTTGCCCAGTGGGCTTGCACTGGCGGTAGTCCACTGCAAAATTTTCCCAGCGGGCTTAGTTTAAAGCCCAGTGGAGCAGGTCAGCCAGTCTGGCTGAGAAGAGCCTCCTTCCCACTGTAGTGAGGTGGAGGCCGTCTCTTCCCAGCAGACCACTGCTTTCTCACCAAAGAGCAGACTGTGATCATGGAACCTGAAGCCTTCATGGTGACACCATCACCACAGTCTTTGATTGACTACCTCAGTCCTCCTCTCCCTCCTCAGCCCAGAGCCTGAAACTGGGAGGATCAAGGAAAACACCACCTGTGGCCCAACCTCTTGAGCCCCGCTCCCAAAGCCCTGTAGCATCTCATGACCTGGCTGGGATTGCTCCTAGCCATGTCACTTGTGCCCACATGGATAAGGAGCATAGGGTAGCAGTCGGTGGTCTTACTGGAGTAGTTCATTATATACCCCTCCCATCCCCAACCTCTTTCATCTAGACTAACTGAGACCAACTTTAAAGATATAAGGAGTGGAAAAATTAAAAGTAATGTAACTAAAACATTTACAAAAATTAAACTATACATTTCCATGTAGTTGTGTCATAAATTTGCAGCTATAAACTTCCAGAATTAAAATCAAGGAAAGGAATGTTCCTTTTCATTTCAAACTTTATAGGGCTTCAAGACAAGAATACATACCTGTTAATTGAAATTGAATTTGTCCTGGATCTCAAGTCATAATACTTTTGTCATTGGAGAGGAAGCAGGGCAAAAAGGAATAAAGTGGGGGGAAAGGTCGTTCAAATAAGATGAAAGCAGCTTCATGCTGGAAATAATTGTAATAGAATGGGAGAGTGCACAGAGTACAGTCATAGAGGACAACATGGCAAAGGCACTCTCTCTCATGGATCTAAATTTATTATGTCAATACTGTTGGCACTGGATTTGGACCCAGCCCCTATACCTTTGTTCCGGGAGACCACAACCCTCAGACCAACCACAACACCTGCCAGTTGATGATAGGTGGATTTATTGATACAGCGTGATAACAAAAAAGCAACAATACAAACAATCAAGCAATTCTATATCTACCAATCCTAAGGCTGTCATCAAAGTACATCTGGTCAGGATGCAGGCTCCACTCTGAGGCTCTTTCTCTTAGGTGTCAGCAGTCAGCATGGCATGTCAGAAGTCTGGAGGTGGGATGCTGAGGCCCACAGCCCCCCTTCAATGGGGTGCATGAGATGGGCTGCTTGTATGCCCTCTGTCCATGGTGACCTTGGGGACCCTTCCAGGGGAATGGGGACAGGGATGGGGAACCCTCTCAGGGACCAATTTTATAAAACTGAAATATTTTGGGGGAAGAAATAGACAGCCTGTTAGAGTATCAGCTGATTATAAGTTTTATTTTATGGCAGGTTTTATCTTAAATGTGTGCAATGGTAATGAAAGCTAAAATGTTCGATTATTTCTTTAAAAGGAGCTATCATAAGAAAAAAAGTTTTTACAAATGTGTATTTGTCAAGTGAAAAACATTATGCCTTAATACTTCATATTGATTATATTTTGTATGTAACTTGCAAGAATATATACTTTAAGATATTCATCTTATTGTATGGCGTATAAATAACATACTACGTATTATATCTGTAAACACTTCAGATATTCTGTGAGTCTCACTGGCTATTTCAGTTCAGTAGCTTACTTCAACCTCAATGTTTATTATCCAAAGATAGAGGGAAAACATTTTATATGTATATTTTTCACACACACACACACACACACACGATTTAATCCTATTTAATATATAGGCAGATATAATAGGCAGATGCGTTTTTTCTTGGGCATCTTTACTGTTCCACATAAGAAATAGCAAACAGAAAAACAGAGTAGTCATACAAATCCAAGTTCAAATACTGAAAAAAGGAAAGAAATGGTAACTTATTCATGCCTTATTTGGGGACAGATTAGTTTATATTAATTAAATATAGTTCTACTCACTTCAACCCTCAGGTGGACAACTATTATAAAGTTATACTCATTTGGAGAAAAGTGTCTTTTTATATATAGATACAACCACAAATCCTCAGTATTTAACTCATTTTTACTAGTTATGTAAAAAAGGTATCTATCCATGATCATTCATATCCAGATTCAGAACTTGAGCAGTTAAGGCACATTTTTTCTGTATTCAATAACACATGAGGGAGCAATGTGGCTCACATCATGTTCAGCCACATCTGACCAGGTATCCATTTCATTGGGTCAGCCTGAGACAGCCTTTGTCAGGAGACCAGATTAGGGCTTGAACGTCTGGTTTATAACCATAAAAACACACCTTAACCACTCTGCGGCTCCATCACCACCCTTTATAAAAGCCTATCCTCATCTTGTATCAAAAGAAGTATCTAGTGGCCAGAATCCTATTAGTGGCAAACTAGTTCCATGTGACCTTGAAACAAGTTAATCTTTCTGTCCCTCTGTTTACTGCCTTGTAAAACAAGTTAGAAAATACATTTCTCACCCAGGTGCTGAGAAACATAACTGTTGTAATGATAGACTAATGAAAAGTGACACACACATGCAGTAGTCTAAGTGTAATAGTTTTATGTGTCTTTAACACATTAGGAACAGAAAGTTGTAAGTTGCTTCATTAATTTATTTTTAGTATATGTGAAAGGCTGTTTGTTTTTATTTTAATAGTTTGCAAGCTTGGCCCAGTCTCCCAGACCTGAATAGTCTGATGCCTTAAGAGACCTTCTGAATTGTTGTGTCATGGTTGTAGTTTGCTACACTAGGACTCCTTCAGAATTAATCAGATGCACTGTTCCCTGGAAA
The DNA here is from genome assembly GCF_000455745.1 of Alligator sinensis. NCBI lineage: Eukaryota > Metazoa > Chordata > Crocodylia > Alligatoridae > Alligator > Alligator sinensis. The sequence continues at coordinate 2,996,245 of NW_005841843.1, forward strand.
CACTGTGCTTAATACATAGTATTTAAAAAATGCAAAAAATTAGAGGGGAACTCTTTTATGCAGATAAAGTCAGGCAGAAGGAGATTAAAAAGGGATTGTGCCATGTTCTAAAGAACCCCCCTAATTCTGTAAGATGAAACGGCTATTAACATTTTGCTCTCCTCCTGGCTCCCATTCAATTGAGCTGTCAGTGTAGAACAATCTCAGTGTCAGATTTTGCTGCCATCATCTTTCAGAACTGGTGAGATTCTTGAACTTAGTGTTCTTGTGGCCTTTCCCCAAATATATGATTATTCCAGGAGGCATTTTTAATATGTTGACACTTAATGGAAAAGTGTGACTGATTTATAGTTTCTGCTTTATTAAAATCTCTGAAGCTGTCATCATTAAGTCAAAAATGCTTTTATTTTCTAAGCTACTTGATGACTTGTTTTGACAACCTATATAGTAGAAACACTTAGTCCCACTGTGTGACCCGATTAATGTTTTAAATATAATCATGGAGTGATATACAATTGTATGTCTTACAGGTGCCCCTCATATGCTAT
>NW_005841843.1:2996865-3014454 GCF_000455745.1 Alligator sinensis
CTTTCCCTAATTGTGCTGCTAGTGGTCTTTGCACTGTTAGTTACTCGTGTGACCCAAGGGGATTGTTGTCAGGAATGGTTAAACCACTAGCAGCATGGATTTGTCCTGTGAGCATGAAAACTATTTCTGGGTATGTTATAGATGCAGCTTTGCAGAGTTCCTACTAATAGTCATTTCTCCTTCCATTAGTAGTGACATGTTGTCTCTGTGTTGCCTCCTCCACGAAACAAAAAAGTACAGTGAAAAGGTAATAATTACAGCATAATAAAACTGATTTATGAGGTAGAAAAAACTCAGTTTGGACTCAGATTGAACTGCTTTAAAAATAACACAACTAAGTTCACATGAAAATGTCTCTTAAAATGCCTAATTGTTCTCAGAAAGCTACATCAAGTATTTGCCCAGGTTCAGGGCCTCAGTGAAGATACTTCAACCTTTTTGCTTTTTAAGCAAATACAGACCTGATTCTCTAACTTTTGCTAACATCTGCCAGTGTGAACCAAGATCAGAACATAATCTTTTATTTCACCCATATTGCCAAAACTCAAAATAACTATACAGACATCCCCAGATTATAACAATTACTCAAGTCTTGGAAACAGCTCAGAGAAGTTAATAATTTAAGTATCTCACTGCTGGCAATTTACACGCATATTTATTGCAGTTCAGAAAGACAATATATTTTCAAGTCTGCTAGTGAATGAATTTTCTTTGTTATATTATGATATTGTTTGCAGGGTATGTTTTAACTCCTTCGGTCATATGGAAGGGATCAAATAGTAATGACTTTCAAGTTCATGAATATATGAACTACAATATAAGTTGCTTTTTAATTCCTATGTTACAGAAGCCTGTAAGTTAGCACAAGATTCTGACACTAGAGAATCTTTTCCCAACATATTTTAGAATGGTAAAGACAGGATTCCTTACCTATATCTTGTGCGTGTGTACTGCTTGGGTTAGAGGAGGAGGAGTCCAACATGTTTTCAAATGAAATTTGCTACTTATCCAGATTTGGGGGCAACATCCTTCATATAACTTGCGGAATATGCAAAGGATATTATTGAATGTTTGATTATGTTAGTGCAAAGTATCTCTGATGACTTGAAGCACCAATGAGTAGAAAGCTGGGCCTATGGGTTCTTGCACACATGAAACAAAAAAACAAGCAAACCCCAAAACACGAGCTATTTACCCAACTGAGATTAGTCGTCTGTGAAAGCCAAGATGCTCTTTCACCTCCTGAAAGCAGTGAGATTCATAAACTCTTCTACACTATCTCTCTTATCTTGCCCTTTATACATTGTAAACTTTTAATTATGATCAAGAAAGGGTAGGGAATGTTGTGGGGGCTGGCTCCTACATCCCAGGCAAGATTACATAGGAACATATTTCAGGTGCAAGCATTCAGATTAGCAGCTAATGTTATCAGAAGTGTTAGCGATATGATGCAATGCACTAGGCAAGTTTACTAAACTTACTTAGCATCTAAGCCATTCAAATCAAAACAGATATTCAGGTTATCATCTCACAGCCTGGTTCTGTGCACACAGTAATTCAATATCTACATATTTTTACAGATTGCTGGAGAAAATTCTCAGAGTGAGATGAGGCAGCTGTAAAAGGCTACTTCTTCAGTGCCTACTTTTTATTTTTTTATTTAATTCTTAACACCTCTTTTCAGACAATTAGCTTTCCTCTTTTTCTTTCTGATCCTATTTTAAATTAGTCCATTCAGACTGATGAATGAGGAAAGTTACAGCCCATGAAGGCAGTGCTGACTGAATGCTAAAATGATGCTCATTGCTCAAGTGCTGTGCAGCTTTATTCTCTGAGGCAACCAGAGAAATGTTCATTTTTATATATTCTCAAGCCAATTTACTTGAGTAAATGTGAGTACAGTTCTTGATAATATATCTAAAGGCAGACAGAGTGACTGGGGAGGACGAAGATCTTCTCATTCTTGAGTTAGGTTTGCGAATTTCAGTGGCTACATTTGATGGGTAGCATTTGGTCTTACATGAGTGCTGGGTTTGGAGTACTGCTATCTTATCAACCTGTACTGCTAGAATTTCAGCCTTATCTGTCCAAGACTGACTTGGATGATCTGAAGTCCCACAAAGGAAGAGCATCTTTGGATAGGCACAGTGACAACATCTAGTGCAGCAGAAGAAGGTATCTTAAGTGTGTAATACTGAGCATGAAATTGTATTAGAACAAAGGGAACAGTATTATCCCTAAGTGCCTTGTTACACATTACACTGAGCTGCACAAATGTTGATAAGCTTAGTGATAGCTTGGAGTTTGGAGAAGTCACACCTGTAGTCTAGAAACCCTCTCTAACTATCACCCACCTGCACAGCTGTGACTTGCCACTAGAAGAGGCCTGGTAAGCAGAGGCAGGTCTAGGAGCTGTAGCTGTGAGTTGCCACTAGAGGGCTGGTGAGCTAGGACTTGCAGGGGTGGGGGGCAGGAGGGCACAGGGCCCAACAATAGCTGTCCACCCAGGCAGGCTCAATACAGGTATAGAAAGGTGTGCCAGGCTGCTATTCCTGGACTAGTGGGGCTGGAGGCTAGGGGGAAATAGAAAAGTGGTGTCTCCAGTCTGTGGACTGCTCCAGTAAGCAGCCAGGGGTGTGAGAGTCTGATTTAGCCCCCAGCCTTCTTTCTCCTCCCATTCCCTCCAGCCCCCACGGCTCTTACTCTCAGACCAGCCCATGCTCTGTGACCTGGTTGGCCAGCCATCAGGCCATCTGGATTGGCCTGGGAAATTTTCAATTAATCACCAGGAACTGTGGGCTTTGAAATTGAAAAAGCTGCCTGCTGGCTCCGAGTGCAGGGCTTTGCTGAGCCTGGCCAGGTATGGAGGCAGTCTGGGGCTGCTCTCCTGCTCCCTGAGGCTGGGGCAGGGGGGTACAGGACAGGCTTGGCACTGGCTGGGGAAGGTACCCTCATTACACTTCCCAGATTGGGTGGCTCAAGGAGAAAAGCCCTGACCTCAGGTTCTCCCTCCATCTCCTCACCCCACTCCCACCAGGCTCAGAGACAGTAAGTCAGTGACCACTCACCAGGATGGATCCGGGGCTAATGGGGATATGTGTCCCTTCCCCCACCCCACAGGCTGCTTTGGTCAGGGCCAGCTGATGCAGGGGGAACACAGAAAAGTCATGGCTGGAGTCCCTGTCGTTCCAATGACTGGCCCAGGAAGGGAAAGCCTTATCCTGACCCCTGCCCTGTTCCCCCTGGTTCCTCCCCAGTCTCTTAGCCAGCACTTCCTGACTGGATGGTGCCCTGAGACTGGCCAGCAGCTGCCTTAGCAGCTGTGGGAAAGTTTCAGTTAACCACTTGTAACCATGGCTCTTTTGATACTTACAAGGCTGACTGCCTGCTGCTGGTCAGGGCTCTTCCCTGCTCTCAGGGGCTGGGGGGCAGCAGGGGCCTAGTGGGCATACATTGATTGCTCACTGGGATGGGCCCGGGGGGTGGGGGGGCACAGCTAGACTGTTCTCAGTGGTGACAGATGACAGAACAAGGAGCAATGGTCTCAAGTTTGCAGCAAGGAAGGTTTAGTTTGGATATTAGGAAAAACTTTCTCAGTAGGAAAGTGATGAAGACCCAACTTGACAAAGCCCTGGCTGGGTTGACCTAGTTGGGGATAGCCCTGCTTTGAGCAGGGGCTGTACTAGATGACTTCCTGAGGTCCCTTCCAACCCTAGTTTTCTGGGATTCTATGATTCTGTGAAATTCAAGTCTCACTCTTTACTATACTGATGAGTTCCTATGTGCTGAAGATCTAAAGATGCCTTCAAAGCCTTTCTTTGCTGTGCTGTGTCTTCCCTGCCAAGCTGGGTTTGAAGCTCAAGAACCGAGACAGATGCCAGGTGCCTTTTGTCTGGCTGGGCTGGCTGAAAGGTGAGCACTTGGGGGAAGAGCCAAAATGCACTGATTGGTCAACTACCAATGGCTGCAAAATTCAAACCTTCTGGGCAGGCACAGCTCTGGTCTGATCATAACTCTCTGACCAAACTGAAAAACAAACAAAACATGATTGATTTCTATGAAAAATAAGGTCTGGGGAAGGGCTCTTTCTCCAGATACGTTGTGGAAGATTCGTGAATTGTTGGCATTGTGCTTGCATCTTATATCCCAGAGCAACCACCCCACTGTGGGGGGAAGTGGAGGGTGAGTGGGTGTGTGTACAGGATGTATCTACTGGGAAGGAAGCCAGCCTGACAACGAAATTACCATAGACACACTATTGTGACACTCATGTCCTCCCCCTCCCCCCACCCTACTTACCTAGCTATGCATGCAGCCTGGAGGGGAGTGTGTGGAGAACCTGTGAGGTATATTTGGGGCCTGGATCAGGAGGAAAAACTGAAGCATAAAATGGCTAGCTCATGTCCTCCTCCCTGCCCCACTCTTCCTTGTGACACATGCAGGCTGGGGGGGTAGGGAACCTGTGAGGCACATTTGAGGCCTGGCGCTAGAGAGGGCATGTGGGCAGAAAGTGCAGAGGGAGCTCACTTCAGACATGTACAAAAAATAGAAACTTCTTTTGTTTCCCAATAAACATAAACAAACCAAAGCTGCAAACTATACTGCAAATGGCAAAGTGGTATAAACAGTAAAACATGGTGCAAATGGTAAAACAAAAGCATGGCATAGACAGAGGGCTGGCTACCCCTGGTGCCTTATAGTATTGTAGCATGCTGGTTGAGCCTCATCCCAGCCTGATGTGGAGAGTTCCGCAAAACTTGAGAGGTGCATCAGCATGGCTGGGTGTTCTGCTGGGGACTGTGCAATGCTGGGGAGCTGAGTCAGGTCATCACCAAAAGTTAGCGGCTGTCTTTTGATGACACACACCCCTTGTTGGGGTGCAGGCATCTGGGATGCTGGTGGTGTTCTCTGACCCCTTGGGAAGGAAAAGGCTGCCCCCTCTGGACATGCCACTCAGACCCATAGTCCCTGCTTGCCATTAGGGCTGTGTGAAGCTTTGGTCGCTGATTCAATTTGGCAGAGATTTGGCCCAATTCAGCAGTCAAATCTCTGAATCCAAATTGAATCAGGAGACAATTTAACCTCTCCAAATTGAATCAGAACCCTCCGAATCAATTTGGAGAGATTCGACAATTTGGACATAGACACAGCCTTATATGTATTTGGACATTAGGAAGAACTTCTTCACAGTTAGAGTGGCCAAGGTCTGGAACTGGCACCCAAGGGAGGTGGTGCTCTCCCCTACCCTGGGGGTCTTCAAGAGGAGGTTAGATGAGTGTCTAGCTGGGGCCATCTAGACCCAGTACTCTTTCCTGCTTATGCATGGGTTGGACTCAATGATCTATTGAGATCCCTTCCGACCCTAACATCTATGAATCTATGAATCTATGTTCTTTTCTACATACCTCAAGGTACCAGGTGGCTCATGAACACTGAGATGGTGGGGTGGATGGCGTCCCACAGGCGCATGGGGGAGTCCTCAGCACGCTCAGCGGCAGACCCAGAAGTGGACCAGAAGCACTTCCGGTCCACTTCTGGGTTTGCCATGGAGCACACAGGGGACTGGGTCTGGGAGCACCCGGGGTCCCCCCGCAGACGATCGCCAAGCCAGGAGGGCATGGGGGGAGGGCCCCCGCGTGCTTGGCGGTGGACCCGGAAGTGGACTGGAAGTACTTACATATAAAGCTGTGTCTATGGCTGAATTGATGATTCTCTGAATCAGAATCGAATCTTCAGATTCAGATTTGAGCGAATTGAATTGGGACACTGATCTGAATCAGCGAATCAAATCACTGTACTCTGAACGGGGCTGAATCCAAGTTCGAATCAAATATGGCCCACTTTGCACACCCTTACTAAGTCAGTCTTTATGGAAGAGTTTTCCTTGAAACAGAGAAAATGCAATCCAAAATGTTTATTAATTTTGTACATTTTTTTGAGAATGATAGGCCAGCCTCATTGCCTGGGCATAGTAATACTCCTCTGTGGCGGAAGCTATCCTATCTATAGCTATGGCTACAGCAGCAGCTGTAATTACCACATTATTACTCACTTTTTTTACAACTGTGGTCTTGGCAGTATTTGTTCTCTACGGATGTGGCTGTCTTACTGGCAGCAGTGGCTGCATCAGCCAGAAAGTACTTCCATACACCTACAGCATCAGACACCCATCCTCAGAAAACTGCTGAAGAGCCTTTAGAATAGACTCTGTCTCTTCCTGCCTGACCCAGTAGGCAGAAAGCCAGCTGTCAGCAGTCTCTGCTCAGCACGCATACAAGTCTACAATGTCATCCAGGAGTTGATTGTGGTGCTCCCTCCTTCCCCTTTGGCTACAGGACATCTTATGAGCCAGAGTGTCCACTTGAGACCATGTGGAACCATCTGCACTGCTAGATGCAGAGTCCACTCTATCTACTCTTTTCACTGTGGGATTTCTTGGTGATTGAGATAAAATGAAGAAAGAAGAAATGGCCTTGAGACTGTTTCCACTCGTCCAACCACCCTTATGTGTCAGCTATGCATGCACTCAGCCGTTCATTCAGCTCCACACAAATTCTGACAGGTACTTAATGAGTGCTTTAAGCCACTTAAAGGTGTTAATGTGAGAACAATCCAGGAGCTGCTCAAAATTAAAATGTAACAATGCTGCTTATATAGACTTTTTCTCTCCATTGCCTAGAACCTTCTTTGGATCCTGTGGCCTTGGGGCCTTTTTTTTGTTTTTTGGTTTATTTGTTTTTTTGCTACAGAAATAGAAGATAGATAAGTGTATGTTTTCCTGGGAAAAGAAACAAGCATGTTGGGCTTTTTTTAATATGTGAAAAATAATTAATAATTTGTGTTTATTCTTTTTGGTCTAGAAAAGTCACTGACTTTATCACTCTTATGCTTATTGTCTTGTAGGCTTGAGGAGGGCATTCTTTACTTGATTTTTTTTGGCCCAAGAGTACTATCCCTGGTAACTTGATATGATAGGAATATCATTGTAACTTCAGTCACATGAGAATTCTTTCAGTTTCACAATTTGAACTGACCAAAACTTTTTTTGTTCTGTTTTTAATCTAAATTCAGAGAAGACAAATCCTTGTTGGCTTCATCAGATTGCTGCATGGCCTGGCAAAGGCTGATCTTCCACATGCTGTGCTCCTGGAGGGAACATAGCCAAAACATCACCTGATATTATGTTGGGTGGAGGGAGAGAAGTAGAGACATCAGGGGAAAAAGGGGGACAGATTATGGGGAGTGGTGGTGAAGGCTGTGGAGAGCTGGGAACTGAGGGGCATGTGGAGCAGGGGCAGGAAGGCTGAAGGGGAAGAAGTGGTAGGGGAGAGGGCAAGGGGCCACTTGACCTTCTCCCAGCCACTTCCCCCTTGCCACTGTTTTCCCTTTTGTAGCAGTGGGTAGAGAATGAATTCAAGGCAACCCTCTGGTAGTTAGCTTCTATATCTGGAATGTCTTAACAAACTTATTATTTTCCAGGTATGGAATCTAATCATTGGGGGGGGGGGGGGTCTTAAATTCAAGGTTGGCTTATATTTGAGTAAATATAGTATATCTTCATCCATTTTTATCAGGAACAGGACTCCTGGTTTTAACTTAGCTAAGTTCATGAAGATTCCCATTAATTAAAAAATGTAGGTTGATTGCTCATAGGTATGGCCTTCCTTAGCATAAAACTGGAACACCCCTAAAAACCTGGAACACCCCTAAATTTACTGTCTAGCCTTCAAAAATTCAGTTAAACGTTTTGCCTGTTATTCCTATTTGTATACTAGAGATGTTAATTTTCTGCCCCACATAGGCACTGTGAGTATCATCTAATTTTTGTGAAGTAGTTTGAAAATGTAAAAAAATGACAACAAACAGTATAAATGCTAAAAATTTAGCATTTCTGCACTAGCAGATGAGTTTCCCCTTGGGGAAAATTTAAAAAGCACTGAGCATCATCAACCCTGCATCTTCAGTGTCAGGAAAGGGTGTTCAGAAGCTGTCATGGATGACTGGACTCAAAATAATTACTGAAACCTACGTTCTTGCTGCCCTGTAGTAATAACTTTAAAGGGCAGGCAGGAGGGGGGAGTATTTTTTTTTTTTTAACACAGTTTCTAAATAAGGTCCAAAGAGGATTTTGCTTTTTAAAGGATGTTTTATTGATAAAAAAAATAAAACCCCACTAAGCATTACAAATTATAGTTGGTGTACTGATTGTTCATTCAGTCAGATATTTCCAGGTCTTCATAATTACATAGCCATTCTTGTGTGCAAACCCATTTCTAATACAGTATGTACAAGAAACCTTTCGTTATATGTACCAGAGAAAAGCACTTGTATCATAATGCTTTTTTGTGCATACTTTTACATTTTGAACAGTTCTGCCCAGCACAGAGGTCAGTAGTGATTTTGTTGCAAAATTATTCCTGCCAATACAAGACACAAATGCTGAGCTCTCTAAAAGACTGAGATTTTTCTAAATTATCGAAGGCTATGGAGAGGCATTGCATTTGTGAGCTTTACATTTCTGACATTAAAATGCATTTTTAAATGTTTTTTCTGAATAGTTCCTATATCCTTATTTCTTCTTTTGTGACACAAAAATGGGGGCCCACAGAACTATACTGTTCTGCATAAAGCAACATAGATCAGAGAAGAAAGGTAAATATTTGTATGTCTTAACTTTAAAAAAGAATGCCAAGATCAAAAGGAAACACAGCCATTAATGTACAGTAGCAATATAAAAATTCTTTGGTGTCTATGTTTTGCACAACAGGTTAAGGTTCTTGTAGCAGCCTCAAGTTCAAATGTCTTTGGTTTTTGATTTTTACTGTGATTAAGAAGGCCATGATTAGTGTGAAGGGGAGATTCAGCACCCCTCCTGAAGTGGTGGAAGTATCAGAGTCCTCCCTCCAATGCCAACCCCCACAGAATGATAACATGGGTGTGTGTCAAAATCCCCTGGATAGCCGAGGACACCTCCCACACTGCCTTTCCCGCCCTAGACATGTCCATGCTAAACTGGTTGGTGAACCAGAGCCTGTGTGACCAGGGACTTGGTCATGTGCACATGGTTGTCCATAGTGCTGTGTACCAGTCTTCTTAGGAGCTGAGAAAGCTCTCTGAAGAAGTAGTGGAAGCCTTGACTCTGTGCTGGCAGGAGTACAGCATGCATTGGACCAGCTTCTGGATCAGAAGCTGCAGGGTATGTGAGTGGCAGGGATCCTTTGTGGGCTGGAAGGGAAGTTGAAAAATCTTTGGCAGTGGAAATTGAACAGGTCTACTGTGGTTCTGCACTCTTCCTACTGAGTGAAAATTTCTCAGGAATTCTTAGCACTTCAAATTAATGTTTGTCCATACCTTAAGGGATTTATCCATACAGCACGTATTAATTTTAGTGGGAGTTCTATGGCTAAACCTGGGCTTTGGGAACACCTTCCTGCCCTCAAAATACAAAGGCTGGCTTCATTTAGAGAAAAAGTAATGAGTAATTCTTAACAAAGTGCCCATTTGCATCAGAGATGGGGGGAACAGTCCTTCTAACTAGGTTTTGTCTTTCCCCTATGTACTGCTGGATTCCTGGAATAGTCTTTTTCAAGCTCCTTGCTGCATATCCTTAATTTGATGCAGAATAAGATAACTTGGTTCAAAATTATCCCTACCATAATTCTTATTGGCCTCCTTCTCCAAGATCTATATAACTATAGGTTATATAGGTAATATATATTGTAATTGTATATAACACATTACAATTAAATCATGTTAAGAGCACTTAAAGCTTGAATGATCACACATTAAGGTATGTTAACAAATGCTAAGTGTCCTTTAGACATCTAAAGTTATGCCTTTCCAGGCCAGGATTTTCTTTGATTTGGGCTACATAACCTGACAGATGGGAATAACCAGGAAACAGGTGGGTGGGGGTAGGATGAGTGGGGAAGGAGGGGAAAAGGGTAAAGTGAGGTAGAGGAGACAGGGGAAGAGGGGCATGGGGAAGACTTGAGGGAATCAGGATTGGAGAGGAAAGATGGAGAGGCTAGGGGAAAGGGGGAAGTGAGTTGCTAGGCAGCTGCCCCCTCTGACTCCCAACTGTCCCCCCAACCCTCAAATTACCTAATCCACTCCCAGATCACTCCCTTGCCAGCCCAAATGCCCTCTTTGCCCCTCATCAGTCCCTGTACCCTTGGATCATGGCCCTCCCACCTGAATCAGCCCAAGAATGGTAAAGATACTGGGGGGGGGGGGGGGGGAGTGCGCTTGCTGGGGGGGGGGGGGGGGGAGTTCTCCTTCCCTGCCTGCTCCTGGGGTCTGCAGATCATGCTGCCTCACTGCACCCATCCCTTGCTCTGCTGATGCCACTGCTATTTCTGGATTGATTGGGACAGCAAGGTAGCAATCCAGGGGTAGATGGGCAATTGAGGCAGGAGGTGACCTTGGGGATAATTGTGACATGGGGGGGGGAGATGTGGGGGCTGATGGGGGTGTAGCAAGATTATTTGGGGGCAGAAGGGATGATCCAAGAAGTAAGGGGTGGCCCTCTCCCCACCTCCTCCCTAGCCTATACTGTGACTATACAGCTGGCAAGCAGGGCAGATATGGAGCATGCCCCTGCTTGCCCCTAGGCATTCCCCTGTTCACCAGACCTCTAACACCACATTAGAGGGGGGGTTTAACTCCAAACATGTGACTCTTTACTACTAGCACTATTTAATGTTAACGCCAACTAACATGCATTAGAGTTAGCACCTGCCAACTCTAATGTGTATTCTCACCCTGTATTAGGAGCTTGGAGCGGTTTTGCTTTGTCTGCTCAAAGTAGAATATTAATACATTTCCTGACAACAGATAAATGGAGTCTATATTTGGATAATATTTTAAGTTTTTCTTTGTAATTTGCAGTTTAAGCAAGCTGAGAACTGAGAGGGTTGCATAGAAAGTGCTAAAAACTTGCCAAAGACATCTACGCTTAGGATTTCTAGTAGTCCTAGTCTTGCAGACTGGAGAGGTTTAGATGTCTTATGAATCAAATGGTTTATCTGAAATGTACCAAACACAAATTCAAACTTAAGCTCACTTAGTGTTGGTAACTTGACTAACATATTTATAATACTGTACCTACAAGTGATTCAAAATACTGGCATCGTAGTGCCATCACTATTCATATGGTATGTGTTATATGATACATGATAAATAAACAATTTAAAGATCCTGGAAATTGACTTCTCATTGCTAATCCAATTATTTTCTACTACTTTTATTTCTTGCAACATAAAGATCATTAAAGAAATAGTTCTACTTATTAAAAAATAACATCTTCCACAGAGTCTTTACAAACATTCTTTGCTATAAAGTTTTGTGAAGTATGAGATCATTACCAGACTTTTCATGTGGCAGCAGGCAAGGAACTATATAATATTTTTAAATGGAAAGTAAAGAAGAGTTTAAAGAAGAGATAAGTCATAAGTAATATGCCTGTAAAAAGCATGGAAAAATCAAGGGCAATATAGACTACAGTTCTCCTAACAAATATGATCAAATGAAAAAAAAAAAAGTTTAAAATAATATTAGGAGTCAAGGCAAAATAAAAAAGCAAAGACATTTAAACTAGAGGCGGTTACACAAACCTTAACCTATTGTGCAGAACATAGACACCAAATAATTTTTATATTGCTAATGTTCATTAATGGCTGTGTTTCCTTTTGATCTTGGCATTCTTTTTTAAAGTTAAGGCATACAAATACTTACCTTTCTTCTCTGATCTATGTTGCTTTATGCAGAACAATATAGCTCTGTGGGCCATCATTTTTGTGTCGCAAAAGAAGAAATAAAGATATATGAACTATTCAGAAAAACATTTAAAAATGCATTTGGCCTGAGAACTTTAATGTCAGGTTTCAACCTCACATAAATGAAAAGTACTGAATTTATAAACCCCTCAAAAATCATGATTTCAATGGAAATGTCAAGAGATTTCTGAAAGCCAATATAATAATCCCTTTTATGTAGCACTAGCAAAGAGCATATGATCCTAAAGGAACTAACCAGTCGCCCTATGCAATGCATTTTTTTCTATTCTTATGCTTGGCTTCCTCATCTAAAAGATTGAGGAACTCCTTTAGTCCACAGCTGAACGATGCCATGATATTATTATCATCATAGTTCTACATCATCACATTGGATACATTATTTTTTTAAAAGTTGGCCATTCAGATACTAAATATCTATCTAGAGCCACATGGTTGCATCTACAAGCGCATTTAACTGTGGAGTAGACTAATTAGCTTCACAGTTGGGGGGTAAAACAAAATGCAAAAAAAACGCAGGCACAGGGCGCACACAGGCAGCATGCACTGCTGAAAAGTAGAGCCAGGCTGCCCGGAGCCATGCTCCACTGCCAGCCAGGCTCCATGCAACAGAATTGCCGCAGCTGTAGCCCCGGGGGGCCCCCAGGATCCCAGGTAAGGCAAGTAGCTGTGAAGCAAGGTGTGCCAGTGCTAGTTGTCTCCAGGGAACCAAACATCCATGCACATCTGGATGCGCCCTATGTGTTTCGCCTGAGTTAACTATTTATCTTCTATTTTATGTTGAAAGAGTTTTCACACAGTTGTTTCCATGTACTTGTACAAGATTTTATTATTCTACCACTATTCTAGAATTCCCTCAAAATCTTCACACACACACAAAAATTGCATTCTAATAATGTTATCCACAAATACTCATACAAGTATGTGTGGCTAATTCTTTGAGACTGTTTCATGAACAAAAGGTGAATTTTACACACTTGTATAGTTTTAATTACCTAGTAGCTAATAATGCTACTTAAAATGGTGCACAGGTCTTGTGTTTGCCACATGCAAAGATGTAAATTTCTTTCATAATGATGAAGGAAAGAATGGGAGAAATCCTTTTGTTTCAAAACTCTTCAGTTGTGGGAACATTTATAGGGCTTGTTAAAAGGATGGGTACAGAATTTGAATCTGTATCTCGGTTTGAATTTTTGTGTACAAATTATTAGCTGCTGTTATATGTCAAACTACTATATCATTCTCAACCTTTGTTTTCTTCAGTATTTAACATAGATCTACACTGTTGGGAATCTAATTATTTTTCTGTTTATACTCCTGGAGTTACACTAGTTATCCAACATTACCACCCAGAACAAAGTAAAATAAAAATAGCATCAAAATCCAAGCTGTCCATAGTTATATGGGAGTCTAACACGTCTTAGAAAATTACAAAAGGAAAATGATCATACTGAAGGATTGTGGTCTTTTGAAATGTAGGATCTAATCTTGCACTCAATCAGGTGTTTTGCCTGTTGCATTCACTGGGGATTTTGTCTGAGTAAGGATTGCAAAATAGGGCGCACATGTAATGCCCTGGAAAGTACAGAGGCCTTAGCAATTTGATATTATTTAGCATGAGTCCAGAAATACTCCATAATTACTAACAGGTGGTCTAGAATCAGACATGGAAATAGCCATTGTAATTGTAGATTGATGATATTTTATGCCTATCTGTTTTGATTTTAATATCAATTCACAAAAATGTGTGTCTCTAGTCATTGCACAATTATGTATAAAGCAACTCTGTAAGATGCCTATTATTTCCCGAGGATCCATTACAGTCCATCAGGCAAAATATGTATCTGGAGGGTTTTAAACTGTATATTGTATAAAGATATAAGAGATCTTTACCTATTGGACTGTAAAGACTTCTTTGGAATTGCTGTAAATATGTACTCAGCTTCTTTTTAGTGTAGTATTGAGATAGGAGCACTTGTGCTGAAATTTAAGCTTATGAATATGTCTTATCAATATCAAAGTCTATATGTAGCTTGTTTCACAAATTCTCTTCACTTTCAAAATAGCCAGTTTTTAAAGTAAACCACTTCCAATTGAAAACATTGGCCACATGCTATAATTATTGCTCATTGTGGAATAATTATTTGAAGAATTCCTTCTTAAAGACAAAACCATTTTAAAATGTTTAATTTTAATGTTTAACTGCTTAGGTTCTGTTATTTTGAGTTTTATTTTTTTTCTTTTAACATGAGTTTTTTGTGATACTTGTGGGAGAAGGCACAGAAGGATATTTTAAAGTCACTTCTCCTAGACTCTGTGATTTATATAGGAATTTTAGCTTTCCATTTTAGGTATGTTTCAAGGCCTCAAAATTGTGGAGTAAAACTTTAAAATATCATCAAAATATACCACAACATCTCAGAAACCAAATACTCCCCTAACCTACCCCTAAGGTCATGAGATTTACATTAATCCATTTACAATTATCTGTTTAAATGTCATGGCGTTGGGGTCCTGACTTTTGTTTTCTGAATTCTTCAGTCTCCAATGCAGTTAGTGCCTAAATCACATAAATTGCCCTTTTGAAATCCCAGCCAAAAGCTATTATAGAAAAGTGTTCACAACAAAATTCCTAGTCTGGATTTTAATCACAGTTATACAAATCCTAGACTGATGAAACTGCATATTACACTATTTGAACTTATGTTGGAATCAGGCTGTATATGTCAACAATTTGCAGGCATCCTGCTATCTTTAACTAAAAGTACTGGTGAAATGAAAATGTTGTATAAAAAGAAGAACTTAAGAAGCATTTCACTGGAGTGAATGAATACACAAAGCTCAAGGACACAGTGCTCAATCTGATTATTTAAGTCTTGCCTGCTTGAAAATCTATGCAATACTCCCTGACTTTGGAGAGTTGGGGGCATGTCTCAGAACAGAAATAGAGCCCAACATCTCATTATTATAGTGGTCTTAAGTGCATCAAAATAAAATTCTCCCCTCCTGTACAATGCCTACGACTTCAACAGATTGCCCTCCTGTACAATGCTTATAACTTCAATAGACTGCCTGAGCATTATTGTTTATTATTTACATTACGAAACTGCCCTAAAATTCCAATAATTCTGAATATTCTACAAATACTTGGGCTTTGACCATGGTATTTAAAGCAGAGATGATTAGGAGAGCATTCAACGCTACACTGTATCTGAGGATCCCTAAGGAGTTTGTGCCTCAGATGGGCACAGTCACTTCCAGTGCTATGCCATCTGTTACAATCATTAGATTGAACCAAATCCCCCCTAGCTCCAAGATGTCCCAAGTGGGGAACAGTGGCTGTTATTTGGAATAAGTCCTTCTACAGCTGTGAGAAGAAGGCTTCTTGCATAACCCACTGCTTCTCCATAGCCATGCCTCCCAGAATCTAGTCCAGTGCAAGTATCCCTATTTTGAAGTAATTCAGTCTGAAAGCAGAATTTCTCCCAACTGTATTCAGTAACATAGGGACTGATGATAGCAGAAATTAGAGCCAGTTGGAAGAATTATTGTAAGGTGTAAGAAACATTGTCAAAAGAATAGTGCTAAAGGTTCCTGGAATATGACACTGCCTGACATAACATCCTCATTTATATGTGGTAATTTTGTACCATTGATGCAGAATGATCAGGGAAAAGGCTGTGCTGTAACTTACTCAGATGAGCCAATATTAAGCTGATATAACGGTTGCCAACATGTTCATGTGTTCCAGTTGTTTTTAAACTGCATTTTACATGAGGGGAAATAGCAAATAGTAAATGTCAAGGATTCACTAGGGGCATTACAATTTCTGAGGCATGAAACTAATACATATTTGTCTCATTACTGTCAGCAGATCAAAGTTATTCCATGGATAGCAAGTGCTCATAACTCATAGGAGACATAGTTACAAATGACCTGTGGGAGGTCACAGATACCACAACTTCCTGAATTCATAGTACAAGCTTGTCATTAACAAGAAACAAGGGAAAAGATGTTCATAGTCTTTTGAAAAGCTGATTTTCATAGAGAAAGAGGTGAAAGACTTGATATTTTCAAGTCTAGATTGGTCAAATTCTGTGTTGATTGCGATGTGTGTGGACAGGAAGTATAGTCTAATTCTTTCCTACACTTGCCAAATGTGTAGTATCTTGCTGTGTTAATATTCCTAATCCATTCTGTTATATTGTTTGCTTATTGCTATTTTCCCATTAATATCAGTAAACTACTGGCGGGGAAATAAGTATAATGTTTCAAAAAGGTTACTGTGTCCATGTATTATACACAGATACTCCTCTGTTATCTCTCTTATTGATCTCTCAATGCTATAGTAATGCATACATTGGTTTTGTCTTGATAAGTAAGTATTTCAAGTGTGTTAACTCAATCACATTAATGCAACTTGATTAAAAACCCATGCTGAGTTGCATTATGTTATCTATCTTGTAGCAAAAGCCTGCACCAGGCTACAATACAGCCAACTAACATATTCATTTTAAAAGAATGGGTAGACTATTTAAGATGAAGACAAACACAATTGACCTAACATAGTTACAATGAACATTCTTTTGACCATCTACACATGGCTATTGATGGCTTCTGGATTATACTCCTGTGGTCTGATATATGAAGGGCTATCTTAAAAGGTTGCTACAGAAGCAACTACTTTTATTAAGAACACTTCATGCCTGTTGAGTAGTATGCACAGAGAAGCAAACATATTAAATTATTAAGTGCATTGTCTTTCTAAGTGCAATTTAAGGCATCAGCTTTGATTCATAAAGCTCAGTGTGAATTGATTCATAAAGCCATAGAGGGTGAAAGGACTGATTGGTCTTCCTGTTTGTCACACAGGTGTGACATAGGTTATGGGCCTAGTCACCTGGCTTGAACCATGATTGTGAAAGATTATACACCTTTTGTACTGAGACAAGGCGTGTCCACTGAATCCAGTGTCTAAAATTACACCAGCCACTCTAAGATCAACTAAAGTCACCTGGCATTCTTGGGCTCATTGACCCCAAGTTAACTTGTTACAAAGTAGTACTTGGAGGGTATGCCTACATGAGGTGCTATGTCACTGTAGTCATGAGCTATGGTGATGTACCTCATCACTATGGCAATAGTGTGGCGGCAGGTACAAACCATAACACTGCCAGTACATCACAGTAGCAACAAGCTACTGTGCAGTAGGATTGGAAATTACCCATGTGGCACTGGAACCACACAGTACTGGTGGGTACTGCACAGTCATTTAGCACTTGCTAAATCAAGTGCTAAATTACCACACTATAACAACTGTGCAGCTGGGCACATGTGCAGTTGGACCTGGAGTGTCCTCAAAGAGCAAACCCAACTGTAGTGAAAGTGAGGTTACTGAATGAGAAGTTCTCAGTACACCTTAAAGGAGAGAATAATAATACAAAAGGAGTTGAGAAAAATAATATTTAAAAAAAGAATATTTACATGGGAAAATATCAAATAGTTTAAATGCAGGTGTGGTGGGGGGCAAAACAAATTGTTCAGTGGGAGGGAAAAAATTGGAAAGCAGCAGCATTGTGTAAAGAGACTGAGACTCATGAGTGCGATTCAAGGTCTAGTTAAATATACCTACAATATAATGTGCTATATTTTCTCACATAGCACATGCTCCAAAATAGGATGCATGCCTTGTTTTTTGGAAGGCGGAATGATGACTGTATAGAGCAGGGACAGAGCCTAATTTTTGGCTTACTCAACATCCCATTCCCGCTTACCAAAAGCTGAAACCCTAACT
>NW_005841843.1:3014464-3022849 GCF_000455745.1 Alligator sinensis
TTACCAAAAGCTGAAACCCTAACTGCTGATGTATACTGGTGCCCATGGATAGATCTGTTCTTTTTAAAGAGCTAAGTCATCTGCAGATCTGGGAAATGACAGCAAACCTGCTCAAAGAAATATTAGGATTAGGATAATTTGAACATGAATATTTTTCAATATTAAAAAATTGAGGTAACAGAGGAAAAATTCTTCAGACTTAGAGCAATTGCAGCCACCTACCTTTTTCCAAGGAGAGTCTGAAAATCCTGTTACTGGTTATATTTAAAATTGCATTCTAAAAACTTTGTATAAGGTAGGTATTTCCTATGTGCACTAAATTTAGCAAGAGTAAATGTTCAATGTTCTCCAATGTAATTATAATACATATCCCTATAGGTCTTTTTCATCTCCAATAAAGTGACTAACTCTGAAACATTTCAGGGCAACAGCCTAATCTGGGGGGGTCTTTCAAAATGTCCCTAAATAGTCCCTTCACAGGGATTTTTGTCCAGAATTTAGAAAAAAAAATGAATGGCACTGCATGGATTGCTTCTAGTTTTGGAGGAAGCTATATGATACCTCCTGAACTGGAAGCATTATAGGTGCATTTATATGGTTCTGGGCCTATGCTCTGTGCTCTGACTTCACTAAAACAGCTATGCTAACCAAAATCAGAAGTGTTACAGGTGGTCTCTGACACTGGAAGCATCCTAGACTTTATCCCAGATTTTGATACATGAGATTTTGTCACTTTAATCTCCAATATTTCTGATTCTACCAATATAAAATCATAGAAAAGACTTTTGTTCAAAAAATGATGACACATTTTGCAGGCCTTCTGATCTTTTCTTTATTTATGAAGTGTTTGTTTCAGGTAGTTCTATAAATCATACACTGGAAAGGCTGTGATATTCAGTACACATAAAAACATCCTTCTATCAAAGCAAAGCAATTTATGAATACTAAATTAAGTAGAAGTGGTACTTATGAACTATTCTCTGCGTTAGAGTTTCAGAAAATTTTACAAAATGTCTTTTATTTTGTCTCTTGTAATTTTATTTTGTACAGGGGTTAACTAATTACATCTAAAAAAAGAATTAATTTAAATATGTTTTGAAGAGGTTTAGAATGGAAGAGCAATTAAGGCATTTAGCTATGGATCCAGAGATGTGAAGTTAAGCTTCACTTTGGATTTGAAAGGGAGCAGCCTTTGGCTCAATCTGGTCACAAGAGCTGGGGAGTCAAAGACAGTTAAATGTAATGCTAACCACATATCTGCTACTGGCTACAGAAATTGAGGTGGAATAACCCATTTGTCCAATGGGCCTTTAGGCTTAAGGTGAACATTTTGGTCTTCCAACTGTAGTGCTAGGGCTGTCTAATGCAAGGCTGCCTAACTTCAGTGTGGTTAGGAGCTGCATATCACACCAGTGTACAGCCCCCAGACCACAAACCACGTGGCCCACAAACTGCAGTGCCCCCCTTCTGAGATCCTCCCCAGCGTGCAAGCTGTACTGGTGGCATGCAGCAACACCCCCACTATGTGCCAGAGGCATACGCTCCATCCTGCTCCCTTCCCTACCCTTTGAGCTATGCTGGTGACATGTGGCCTCCCACCCTGTGGGCTGTTTCCTAAGCTTGAATGCTGAAAATCTTCCCAACTTAAGTTTTGCTAATGCTGGGTTTATCCATATCCATATCCATATCCATAGTTGAGGGGGTCGGAGTGTTTTAAAGGCGGTGCTTATTGCTTTAAGATATGGCTACCCTAGCACATTTATAAATGTATTTAGTCCATTTCAAAAGATGGAACAACTCCTCTAATTTCTTCACCTTAAGATTAGGCCTAGATTCAACAAAATACCTGCTGAGAAAGTTAGGCTCTTATACTTCACGCGCGCGCGCATGCGTGTGTGCGCGCACGTGTGTAACAGGACTGGATTTCTTGAAACTACAAACTTAAAACCCTGCAGAACAAATTCTTCTGTTTACCTTCAGGCAGTGTTGGTGCAGCTGTCTTCTTTACATTAACCTGCCAATATGTTTCAACACACTGTAGTCTTGATATTTAGCTCATACATTTATCTCCAGAGCTGGCAGTATGTGTGCCAGTTATTGCCAGTTGTGAAGATGGTTTTCACAAGCTTGTCCACCGAGGAAGAAGCATGGTCTGAGAATATAGGAATACACTGCAAAGGGGCCCCTGGTTCTACTGGCTAGGGACAGAAGTTAGACATAAAACCGTTTAAGTCGTCAGAAACTGGTTTAGACCTGTAAGAGAACAGAAGCTCAGTGCACATAAACCAGTTTCAAAATGGCAGAAACTGGTTTAGGATAAACCTGGTTGAATGCAGACTCAAGTGATTTGGGTCAAACTGGTTTATGAAACTTCTGTCCCAATCCCCTTCCTGGTTCAAGTTAAATCACAGTCCTCCAGCATCCCAGCATGTTTTCCAGGCCTGGTCTGGGCTGGGCTGTCTGCTCCTGAGAGCAGGGCTGGCCCTGTCCCTCTGCTCCCTAGCTGGAGAAGTGGGGAATGGCTGACAACATGGGGGTGGAGCAGGCACTGCTAGGGATACAGCCCAGTCTATTGGGGGAAATGGCCCCCCAAGCAAACCCTGACTGGGGTATGGGGCCAGGGAGGGGGGTCAAACACCCCTTCCCCTGCTCAAACTTACTGCTCGCAGCAACTGTGGACTACAAATCCCAGAGGCACCTGGAAGCAGGAAGAGGAAGTGATGAGCAATCCTGCAAATCCCAGAGACCTTGGGGACAGCAGGAAAAGGAAGTGAACACACAGCCAGAGAGCTGTGCTCTAGCACCCCCCAGTTTCTGGCCTGCATCACTGTAGGCATGTGGCTGCATTTCATGACTCAGAGGTAAATGTTTGTTCCCTTCTGTTTCAGTTTAATCTGTGCAGTTTAAACTAACCTGTAAAGACTGAATCAATTCAGCCTCAGGCTTTTTGACTGTCTGTACCTAACTGCTGAGTCCAGTCTCCTGCATTTGTAGGCACATGCTTATCCAGAGGGTCCTAAAAATCATTCGTTCCGAACCTCCGCTTACCACAATCACAAAACAAAACCAAAAATTCCACAATGTGAAGCAAATAAAAGTATGGGGAGGCAAAAGTATGATCAATGCCTCACTGCTGCAATGACCAAGTAGATTCTTGGTTAAATGTGCTTTTAGGAGGGACATGCATGACTTCTTACTCATGTGATACTAGATTTTTTTTCTTATGTTTGTTTCACATGTTAATAACATGGGTTATTAACGTGTTTCACATGCTGATACTGGTACACATCCAAAAATTATCAATTGTGGAGTACATTGTGTAGCTCTTAATCAGACAAGATTATTATTGCGAACAGCTATGAAAAACATATCCATATCTGATAGCCAAATCTCTACACCCTCACAACCTTAAGCTATTGAACTACAGAGATTTGAGAAGAAATTAATCTTCCTGAACCAAACTAGCCATCATTACCAATGTTAAAATTACAAAGCTGTAACAGCCTGAACTGTAAGCTGTTATTCAGTAGATCTAATGGTTTCTCATGCTCATCCCATAAACTCCATGTGTATGAGTGAAGAGGGAGACTCCAGAGGCATTCCTTGGGCATGGCAAGTATGGAATTCTCTTCAGTCTTCCTATATACTTCCCTTCTCTATTGTATCATTTTGATATTTCTGAGAAAGCACTTTCCACATGCTAGAGGGATTATTGCTGATGTTTGTCTTCTCAAAAGATGCACTATATTCCCCTTCACCTTGACCTGATTTCCCTACAAGCAACAGAATCACACCAACATTGGCTTGCAAGTGCTATGTCTTTGATTGTCAAGTTCTTTTATTTTAAAAATTACTAAAATATGTAGTTTAAAAAAGATAAGAATGATAAGCCAAAGGGTAGTCCCCATTGCTTGTAATGGGATTATTGGGGTAATTCTTAAATGCCAGTAAATAAGGTAGAAAGTGAAAACTAAGGCTGGTATTAGAAGTGATACTTATGAGAACAGCTGATTCCACATGGAATAGTAAGCACAAGGCAAGCAAGTAATGTTATCATTTTGATCTATGGGAATGTTGAATGGATAGTATTAGTTGCTTGATACAAATGGCCATTTTTTATGAAGATTATATTACCTTTTTCTGGGATCACAGTATCTTAATCCCCAAACTAGTAATTAATCCCATTTTAGTATAGCACAGAAGAGCAACTGTGTGTGTGTGTGTGTGTGTGTGTGTGTGTAATATTAACGGTTGGGAAACTTTATTCATGATTCAAACAGCTTATAAATGGGCTTAAGTGAGTAATTTTAACAAAATTTTAGGCAACTGGAGAACCTGTTTAAGTTAATTATGGAAAATAAGCAACTCAAGGAGTAGTCTTAAACATGAGCATATTAATGAACATTAGGAACCTTAAATGTAAATTTTATCTCACTTTTTTTCTTGATTTGCTCAGGTTAGCTTATGTTTCTTCTTCAAGAAGAAAAGATCTGTGATTAGGGTGGCCATCACAGAGGACAGTCCAGTTGTCTTCTGTCCTCTATTGATACAAAAATGGCCCCCTTTCTTTTTCAACAGACAAAGAGAGGACATAAAGGCATTGGGTTTGTATCAATATAGGACAGAGGACAGGGTAGCAGAAAAACAGAATATCCTATATGATGGCTATCCTATCTATGACGTATAACAGGAGAAACTTTTAATGTCTTAAATTACTGTAGCATTTCAGTAGCCCATTAAAACAGCAAAAGAAATGTAAGTCTAATTCCTTGGCACTGCTTTGGTAAACTTCATCACACTCATTGTGCAGTTGTCTTGATAACAACATCATTTTGCTCTACGGTGTTGAACTGTATGCTTACTACCACTTTCTGCTGAGTTATAGTTGTTTTTTTTTATCCCTGTTCTTAACTGGTTGCTGTTTGCTCACAAGATGAGCTGTGATGATTGTTGTAAAATTGAGGATGGGAGCAGAGTATGCTGCTTATTCAGTCTGGAGAGCTTTTGTAACATCTTCTATCCATAACTTCACAAAAGTAAGGAAAAGCACCTCTTTCAGGTTTTATTGGTTCAGGATCTTCACAGAATGTGTTGTTGGCAATATGCTATTACATGCATGCTAGAGTTGTCATTTCTTTTTAGCTTGATAGTTATATTAGCCTTGTCTTTGTAGATTATTCTTAAATTCTTAGAACATCTTAAATTGGAGTTTTAAGTCTTTGTTTTTCAGTGAGTTCATTTTCTGAAACAGCACCTAATAGAATTTCGACTTTGTTACAAATCAGTCCAGAACCCCCTCACTTTCCTAATATAAAAATTGTTCAATTTCAAAAATTGGCTTATTAAATTTAATTCTTGAAGGCTGTCCTTGAAATAGATACGCAAAAAGGCTATTTTTATTCTCTGCTTTGATGAGATGGTTCGTCTTTGTGTTTGTTAAGGGAGTTCCTTACACGTTTCCAGATGCTAATTAAATAGCCAAATGATATCAGTAATTTTAAATGACATCTTATATAAGTGATCAGTGCAATATAACAGTAACTTCCTCTGTTTTATATATTCTGTTATACTATTCAGATAGCAAGTGTAGTAGGAAGTTGTGTGAATGTTTGATTCAAGGTACAAAATATTTGTAAATATACATCTCAAAAAAGTGAGTCATCTTCAGCATTACAAAAACAACCAAGACTCCAGTACTAAGAGGAAATGAGTTAGAAATAACCAGTATCTTCAGAAAAACACTGATAGTTGAGAAATGTTTTTACAGAACATTTGAAGAATGAGTGCTTATAAAAGAAAACACTTTCATGAGACAGACTTTAGCACCTTTTGAGTAGGTTTAAAATAGAGGTGTTTTCTGCAAAGAGGATGGAAGATGTTCTTTACAACAGTTTATGACTCTGATAATATCTCTTATGCGTCACTCTTTTTCATCCTTACATTCTTGAAGTCATAGCTTTTTCCTCGAGCATAAATATCTTGCAAAATCTTTTTTTCTCCCTTAAAACATTGTGTCAAAACCAACAGATATCTCATAATCTCATGCCAGACTGGTGCATCCTGCTTGTCAATGAAACATTTCTGTTGATTGTTTACTTTTTGATTAAAATGATCCTTGTATTATGAATCTGCCTCTTTAACTGAATTTACAACTCGGAACAATAGACTCCAAACAATATTGAATACAAATTACAATTAAAAAATAATGCTTACATACCTCTTTCAAAATGTAGTGTAAAGGAAAATAGTACATAGAGCTAAAGCAAGGAGAAGCCAAGAAATATAAATTTCAGAACCTGTATGACTGAGGGTATTAGCTCCTTTGGCACTTGAGATTTGTTCCAAGGTATCAGAAATCAGAAACTTTCCAAAAAATCTTTAATTATTAGTGGCATCTCAGTTAATAAACTAAGCATAACATATAAAAAGGTATATATTCTCTGCAATTCAATAAAGTGTTGGTAATAAAATAGCCAAACATAATAAGAATGATTATCATAATTCAATTGATAACCATTTTTTGCATCGGTCCTGAGGTTTACATCTGTGCCAGTATCAAAAAACCTTGTGCTAACTATATGGGGTGTTAGTCATAGGAGTTTCAAATTCATGAGAGTACATGCAGAAAGGATGTAAGAGTAAGTAGATAAAGCCAATACAGATATAACAGATAACAGATAAAGAGAAAGAGATAAAGATTCATTCGCAGAGTTTTAGGCCGCTAAATTCAAAAGCCAAAAAAATCACAGAAGACCCTCTTTGAGAGCGGAAAAAGGGAAAAGAAAAACAAACAAGCAAGCTCTCTAGTCAAGCTATGGCCACCTAAAAACTGCACAAAGCTGGAACTAGAGGTGCCCTAAAATATAAGGGATCCAGAAAGAAGCACTGTAGTGAATCCAAGCAGTAATAAAAAACACAATTGTTAAATTTAGGTCTGCAACACTCCTCAGGTTGCTTCTTTAAAAGTCCATACCACTGTACTCCAAAACAAAAACAACAAAGAAAAAGAGTAGATTACAAAGGTGGAAAAACAGAGAAAGGAGCTATATATGGTAAAGCCTTTTCTCAAATAATATCTGCAGTTGAATTTGATTTCCAGCACTCTGAAGAATGGTCATTGTGGCTAAGCGTATTCCAGAGGTTCACTAAGTTTTACTAGATCAGCAACCAAGGGATAAACAACTTAATACCCTGCAAAAGTAGCATCTCTAAAATTGGATACCTAGCTTGATTTCTGTCAGATACCACTTCTGCAAAATCTGTAATACTAATCACTTTATCACACATTCTATAGAAGGTTTTATGTGAGTTTGACTACCTTTTGACACATCTTCTACTAAACTCTTTCAGAGAGAAAAATAACAACTCCTGGATGGTCTGAAGTGGTTTTCTGCTAAATGGGTAGATTGATTAATCCAACTATGATCAGTATCTATTTGCAGTCCTGGAAAGACATGGGAACATAGGCATAGCAGTTAAAGATGAGAACAAATTCTCAAAAGACAAAATCAAGTTTATAGTCCAGATCATTGATAGAAGTGTGATCAGACCAAATCCAGAGACAGTAGGAAGAGAAACCTGAATGGAGAAGCCTCAGAGTGTCAGTGGAGTACTTTGCTTAAGTATGGGGGTGTCTACACATGTGCATGTATGGAATCTAATTATTGGAGGATCACTTTAACTTCCCTTGCTGCACACTACTACTGCGACACAGTGGGGGAGGCAGTTGGTGGTGCATGTGGTAGGGCAGTAATGGGGAAGGCAGTAGGGGGAGCAGGCAGTAAGGAGCAGGCAGTGTGGAGGAAGTAGGGTAGGCAGTGAAAGAGGCAAGCAGCCTTCCCCCTGCTGTCTGTCCCCACCAAGTTACCCCTATTGTGCTTGCCCCCACCTGCAGCCCCATTCCCCCCCGCACTTGCCCATTCCCCACATCTTCCCCTCTCCATGCTGTCACCCATAGCTTCAGGTCCTTGCCCTGCTTTGTCTTGTCTCCTCGCCAGAGTCTTTACCCCGGTACCTGCCCCTCAACACACACCCTTGCCTTTGCTCTGCAGCATCAGGTGCTGCAGCCGGGGGCAAAGAGCATGGCTCCAGCTCACCAGTGTTGCCAAGTCTGCTTGTAATAAATAGAATTGGGCTTGAATTGGGCTTGGACTTTTTTTAGAAGTCACATTAATTTTTTGAGAGTTGCGGGTTGATAAGCACCCCAACTCCCCTCTCTTTGAGATGGGTTGAGCTTGTTTAAGCCTATTTTTAAAGACAGTACCACTTTTTTTCTCTGGCAAGACTTGGCAACACTTCAGCCCATCCTGTAGCAGCAGCATAGAGCTGTCACTGCTGTTCCAGCCTGGCCCGTAGCAGCAGTACTGGCTCCCCTGCTCCAAGGTG
>NW_005841843.1:3022863-3027104 GCF_000455745.1 Alligator sinensis
TGGCTCCAAGGGGGGCTGGAGCCATGCTCCGTTCCCCAGACTGCAGCATGGACAGAGCCTGCTGACAGAGCAAAGGTAAGGAGTGTGACTGGGGGGAGAGGGGAGACTGGGAGGCTGCAGGGAGGGGTGGAAGGCATATAGATGAAGCAGGGGGTGGGGGAGCAGGCAGGAGCTGTGGCCCTGGCTCTAGCTCCAGCTCCAACTCTGGGTTGGGGCCAGAGCCACAGTAGCTTCCTGCCCCACACCCCCACTGCCTCATGCTTGATTGTAAGACAAAGGGCTTTCCCTGCCCCCATGTTAAATGAGGCGGGGGAGGAATACTTCTAATCAAATAAATATGGTAAATCTATGAAACCATACTTCTATTGTAGAATCTCTGTTGTGTCCTCCATATTTTCTTACTGTGTGAAATATTGAGGAAGATACCTTCTTGCATTCTTGAAACATTACATCAACTTTCCTTAATTCACAAAAGCGTAATGACTAGTAACCAAAAGTCTTTTTAAAGGCAAAAGAACCTGAAATGGTGTTTACTGCATTCTCCATAGGGTTATTTATCTGTGTGTTTTTGTTGTGTATTTTTTTCCTGTTAATGTATTGTTATTTAAAGAAAATTTTAGACAAGGGTTTTCCCTTTTCAGAAAGTAGGATCTATGTTGGTTTTGAGCAGTGATGCTTAGTGTATTCAGCCCTGTGGGTTGGACCAGTAGCATGGAGTCTGTTACAGGCGTGGCCCACATGTCAGCCTGACCCCACACACTGGATCCAACTGTGTGAAGCATGATCCAGCTCACAAGGCCATGTCATCCAGGCTCCACAGGCCAAATCTGGCCCAAAGGCCATAAGTTGAGCACCGTGAGGTTTTCTTTGTTTCACCTCTTCTCAGTGTGACCACTAGGAGGTCATATGCTAAGTAACAATCAGTCTTGTGTGCTGGGTTTCTGTAATCTCTACAATATTGAGCATGTAGCACTCATACGGAAAATCATATGGTTCAAATATGGAACTTCAAAGTCCTATGCCAGTCTTATTATTTATGATGATATATCTCTCTTCTCTCCAAGTGCCCTCATTCACTGATATCCGGTGACATTTATTCAATTGTTTGGCCTCTTTTCAGAGATGAGGTCATTTTCTACTTAACAAAGTCTCTGAATAGTTTCCAGGGAGTTGAAAAAGCTGTTAGCAACTCTTCATTATGGGAAATCCTGTTTTTGCATATTGATTATATACAACCATTGGCCAATCAACCTGCCATAAAAGTAGCCTCAGACTGAGAAGTTGCCATTCATATTTCAGTTATAGCTCTTCATGTATATATTTTCCTTTTGTTGTGTTATCCATCAACCAAAAATAACAGCCACTGTAAAAATGACAGGACAAGTTTTATGAAGAAATAATATAACCCACCGCTGTGAACATGTCACTCCAGGCAAAAACAGTTACTTATGCTGCTTGCAATGCTCCTCTGATGTCTTTCTTAAATAACTTAATTATTCAATGAGATGCAGTTTAATTATTTAAATGACAAAAAAGACATGCTTTTAGTATTTACACTGAACTGCTGTTTACTCTTTTAAAGTATTTCTTTATATTTATATTAGAGCTCCAAGCACTTGCACAGCCCCATCTGGCAGGCAAGCTATCTTTCTGTTTACAAAAAACAAAGCTCTTTGCACTCAGTAAGCTCCTGGATGTCCCCTGCTGGTATCCTGTGCTAACAGTTTTTTTCTGGCAGGCACCACATTTGGCTCATGTGGGCTTCGCATCACCAAAAGAGATTTACCCTCAAATGCCCTTCCTGTGCTTCACAGCAGCAGAGACAACTGTTTGATCTTTAGGGGGACCCCGCTTTCTTGCCTTTCTGCTCTAGTTTGGTATATACACTTTTTGCTTACATGCTTACATACCTTCCTCATCCCCCATATCTTTGATTTTTCTCCTTTCTTCCAGCCAACACCTGCTCTTCTATCTCCAGTGAAATTTCCCCTGTTTAATAGCGGCTCATTGAATCTAGCGAAAGAGGATGAGATGAGCAGAATTTTTCCTTTTGTCCCAGCCCATGACACCAGCACAAGGTTCTTAATGGCTGGATGGCAGTCTGAGCTCAGCTGATTTACAAATGCCATGGGCAGAGGGCAGAGAAGTGTGGTGAGGTCTTATTTGCAGGAATTATGATCCTTGCATTTTTAACCAAGTGAGCCAGTTGAGCCATTACATAATGATGTTTACACTTCCCTGTTGAGCAAAAAGTTGAGTTGATTTGAGATGGTAGACAATTTGGAGGAGAGAGGAAGTGCCATAGCAAATTGACTGTGAAGAAAACAAATTTATTAGTTTCTCCTGGGTTTTTGATTATCCTAAAATCTGCCAGCAAATTGAATTGCTTGTCTGCTACCCAAATTATTTTACTCTCTACTGTTGGGAGGTTTGCCAGAATTTGGGTTGTGGTTCTTTTTTTTTCAATCTTTTAAAGAAAAAGCGTAAATGAGATGGAAATGAGTGATAACATTTGAAAAATGACAGCCTATGCTTCTTCTATCATGAGTGCATAAGGAAGAAATGAAAAGAGGGTTTGATTCCATGTTGTTGCTGCTCTCTATCTTATATGACATATTTCAGTCAATGATGGGTTCATGATTTTTTTTTTCCAACAAAAGAATATGTTCTCAATGGAAGTGAGGAAGACATTTGACAAAGCAATTGAAAATATATGGAACAACTTGGGCAATGACCTAATAGAAACTATGGCTGCAATTTTCCAAGGCTTTGGTGTAGGCCTAACTCTGTTCCCTTTTGAAGTCCATTTATTACTAACTTAAATGTGAACACAGTTAAGTCACTGTTAAGCCCTTTGAAATATCCTACCATTTCTCTCTCTGTATTTCCAGTGATTCTTTGATCACCCTACCCTTACCATCTACGGTTCTCTTCCAAACAACAGGATGTGAACATTTTCGCAATAGTTGTTCCACAATAGTCTCCAAACTCTGAAGATATATACTATGTTCCTCGATAGCCTTGAATCTTGAGTTGCTTTTGTTACTGTACTGAAAGCTTGTAAACACTGTCAGCATTAGCTGTATTAGGATAGTTAGGTGTATCTCTCTAGAATGTGCCAGTTAATGTAGAATACCAGAAAATACTGCAGAATTTTGAACTCTTATCACAAAGTGTGAACAACATTCTCCCAGGGGGGATGTATGTTGCTATTATTTTGCAGTACAATCCACACTTTTGTTTTGCTTGTGTGGGAGTACCCTTCCGCCTTTGTTACTCTTCTGGCATTTCAAGTGAGGAACAGCAAGTTTTTGTTCATGTCAGCTACAGTCTTATCTTATTTCTCATTTCCCCAGGAGTGGAAGATGGTTTCTCCTTTCACCTTTAGTTCTCTAACAATACAAGTATTCTGTAATCTATAATAGAGACACTTTAACTCTGAGGATAACGTACTGTAATCTTGAACTTGGATATAAATATTCCTGTACTGTACAGATGATCAAAAATGTTTTAATGCATAACATGTTCTTTCTCTTACTAATATTTGTTCTTGAATATGTTACTGCAAGTGTGTAACTACCATAATTTTCTACTTGGCCTCACCTTGGAACACTTACCCAAGCCTCTTAATGATAGATAATGACAACAGTAATGAATTTATATAATGTTCGTTTCCCAGAAAGACCCCAAAGTACTCTGTAAAAAACTTAAAGATAAAAATTGCTTTATCAGCACTGCAATGCAGGCAGCTCCAGAGTGAAGATGGCAGCTTTTAAAGAGAACAGTAAGGAAGAAAGGCAAGAAATGAAGAACAATTGTCAAAGGCACTAGGAGATATAAAATTGGTTATCAATCAGATTGAATGGTGATTCTATAGGATATTTGCCAGCCCCATGTAAGATACTAGAGACTTGTTACCAAGAGGTATATGAAATCTCATTTCACCCAAATGACCTGAAAAGGTAGTGTTCTTGCTTCACAGTTCTTAGATCTCCAGGGCTGGCCTTGCCCTCCAGTTCTCAGAGTAGTTATCTGACAGATCTAGTGATGGCCCTATGATAACGTGACATTCAAGCTAGAAACAGAACAAAGGCTTATCCCAAATACCTTTCTGGAATCCAGGATGAAGATCTACCTCCAAACAATTATCTGTGAAGTAAACCTGTTCTCCTTTTGGGTATTGAACAAGACAGGGCTCCCTGTTAAGTAAACTCATGAATGAATCCCTACCACTTTCCCTA
>NW_005841843.1:3027135-3038413 GCF_000455745.1 Alligator sinensis
GTCCTGAAATTCCTACTCTTGATTCAGAAAACCTCATAAAGCAGTAGTATCAAAGTACTGGGTGTCTGAGTACAATAGGTGACCAAACGCTCAGCCCACATGCCAGACCAATGCAGAACACGAGAGCAGGTCATGTTCAACGTGTGAAGAGCTCATGGTCATGAGGCTGACCAGCTCGTGATCAGACAGCCTTACCAAATCAGGAGCTGCGGGAGAAGCGTGCCTGCCTGGCCAGCAGACACACTCTCTTAACTGTAAATCAGCAGCCTCCTCTGATTGGCTGAAGAGTTTATAAAAGGGACAGCGCGCTAAAGCGCAGGGTCCCGGGTTCCACACAAGCCCTCGGATAGGACTGATCACCCTGTCCAGGAATCCGTGTCCCCATGGACGAATAGTCATACGAATAGTCATACGCATACGAATAGTTGCACCCTGGCTATTATTTCACCGAACAGTGAGCTCTCCATCCGCACGTACATCGGAAAAAGCAATTGCTATCTCCTACCTGTCATCTTTAACTACTGCTTCACCACTGTCGTTTTGTTGTGTAACCACTGTTGAAATCTTACTGTAAGTAAACGTTAAGTTCAATTTTACTATCTTCCAACTGAGTCAGTGTCCCTTTCATCCCTGGCCTGTCCATAAGGCGGGTTGGTCATCCACCCGCCCCCCGGTTCAACTGGTAAACCGCCTGGTGAGTGCTGCGGTTACTAACACTGGGGAAGGTAACAGGATCCATATTCCACTAGCACCATACATTTTCATTCTTCTGGAACCCTTACAAGATTCAGGCTAGGACTGGGCACTACACATCATTTGTCTAAGTCAGGTGACCCATCCATCACAAAATACTGCTAGCTCAAAGAACCTGGCAGAAACAAATTGAACAGTAAAGTTCTGAGAATTTGTCTATAGCCCCATAACCACTCTGCAAGCTCTTTGATTGTTGAGAAGACCCAATGCCTGGAGGAAATGTCACTGAAAAGATCAACTGGTTCAAACTTAAAATAAAATATTTGCAGATAAAACAAAACAACACAAAACTTGCTAGCACACTGAACACACTTTCAAAGAGGTGCATCCAACCACAGAGTTTCCACATAAAGTGAAGCATTGGAGTCTCCAGTGCTGTATTTGGAGCACTGTACACACCATACTCTTTCAGTACTGTGGAATGCCAGCTTCAATTGGTTTTTATCATTTTGAGAAACTGCACCTTTTCCTATCAGAGAAAGTTCTTTTCATTTTGTTCAAGCTCTTAATCTCCTACTGATAAAACTACTTGAAAGCTACACATTATCCAGCATACAGCAGTATGCTGAAGACCTTAGGAACTGATTTTTTAAAATATTGAACTAAATGGAAGTGAAACACCATTTAGCCCTAAATATTAGGGCTGTGCGAAGCTTCAGTCCCTGGTTCAATTTGGCAATGATTTGGCCCGATTCAGTGGCCGAGTCTCTGAACCTGCATCAAATCAGAGGACCGTTTAATCTCTCTGAATTGAATCGGAACCCTCCAAATTGATTTGGAGAAATTTGGAAAGATTCGGCGATTCGGACATAGACACAGTTTTAAATGTTTTTTCTACATACCTCAAGGTAGCAGGCAGCTCGTGAATGCTGTCATGCTGGGGCACATGGAGCATCCCACAGAAGTGTGGGGGGGCTCCTCAGCATGCTTGGCAGCAGAACCAGAAGTGGACCAGAATCACTTCCGGTCCACTTCTGGGTCTGCCAGAAAGTGCACTGGGGGCCCCACCACACCCGCCCGGCTTGGCGACTGGAGCCTCCTGGGTCTGGGGAGGCACCCAGGGTCCCCCCGCAGCTGATCACCAAGCTGGGTGGGTGTGGCGGCCCCCACCAAGCGCTCCCCGGCAGACCCAGAAATGGACTGGAAGTACTTCTGGTCCACTTCCAGGTTTGCTGCTGAGCACATGGTGGGGCCCCCTTGCTCTCCTGTGGGATGTTCCATCTGCCCCAGCATTCGCAAACCACACTGGTACCTCAAGGTATGTAGAAAAACATTTAAAGCTATGTCTTTCTCAGAATCACTGATTCTCTGAATCAGCATCGAATCTTCAGATTCAGATTCAGCCAAATCGAATCAGGGACAGTGACCTGAATCAAAAAATTGAATCACTGTCCACAATTTGGGCCAAATCTGAATCAAATAGGCCTGCTTCGTATACCCCTACTAAATATCTATACACTTTTGGCTCTTACTGACCAACCAGGTGGACCTGGTCCTAAATCTGGCACTGACAAATGTGGAGAACACCCCTCCCCACCACACGGTTTACAGGAAACAACAGCACGTTACTTCAACCCAGCTCTGCAACGTCTGTATAGATCGTGTGCTTCAGTGGGGCATTTTGCACTTTTATTATCTAATAGCTGATTCAATCAGCTATTAGATAAAAGCACAAAAAAAAGCCCCACTAAAGTTCCCAATCTATACAGATGTTGGAAAGACAGGTCCAACTAATGCAATGCCAAGCCTCTTCTATGCATGTCCTGAGCTCAGCACAAAAGCGCACCAAATTTAAAACAAAGCAGTGCTTTTTAGGGTTTTTTTTTTCCATGTCTGCAATCAGTAGAATACTAATGGTTTTCATCCTCATAAGTTTTATTTAGAGACTTAGATTTCCACATAGTACTTGGACATCTATTAACCATGAATAAATATATGCTCCCATCACTGCTATGAGATAGGGAAGCATTATAACTGAGCATTTCTTTTGCATTCAAATCTGAAGAGCTAGTTATATCTCTTGGAAGTTCTCTAGAATTTTTTTTAAATAGCTACAGCAAGTGGAATTTCTGAATCATGGCTTGACCTCCTGATTATCATTGGTCATCCCTGTAAGATTAAAAGTACATTACATAATAAAGTAACTGCAATCAATCCCTTTCTCTTCTCCATACTTTTTCTTTTACTTCATATAGGCTGATACTTCAAAGGATGCCTGGTTTGCCTCATTTCAGAGATCTCTGCTTCAAAGCCTGCCATGTTTCTCAAAGAGACAAATACTAAAGACCCTTTAACACCTCTGGATATCTTTAGAGTTTTAAAAGAAAAAAAGAAAACCCAACAACCCCTAATTGATTAGCCAGATTCTAGACCTTCTTTAGAAGCATGAAGTATGTGGTACAGTGATAATTTCAGTATATCAGAAGAAAGAGGTATGCAGTTTTGTTTCATCTCCTTGTCCAACAGATAGTTCCTTTGATCAGTTTCTCTGGGCAAATTCTTTGTCTGAAAACAGAACGTTTTTCAAGAGGGAGGTGTGCCTTTGCTCTCCTAAAGAAGGCTTCTTAATGTATTTATTTAACTTAAATATGTCCTACCTGATCCTGGAGCCTGCAGTAGATGCAACTATGTTGGTATTATGCTTAATTTCACACTTGGGAGTCAGTAGACACAGGTTGTTTTTAACCTGCCACTGATATGATTTATTTTTGCAGCACTGGCATTGGTTATGGTGCACTACCATGAGATTTTAGCTTTCTTCCTGCAGGACCTTGAGTAAATTACAAAAGTCTTTTGTACCTCAGTTTTCTAGACAGGGTTAATGATTGGCTACCTTACAGGTCTTCTGTGAAACAAAATCAATACATTCCTTCAAAGTATTTTGAACCCTTGAGATAGAAGATGAAATGAACTGCAGTAAAGGTAAAGACCTATTATTATGTAGGTCTCAGCACTAGATATCTGGTTAAGGTTCATTCTAGAGTTCCATTCTAAGCCTGCATTTCAATCATACCATTGCTTCACTCAACTTTTGCCTGGATTAATGGGCTAGTTTGAACACTGAGTAGTGTTAAAAGGTCCAGAACCTTTTCTGGTGAGTTAGGAGGAACTGCTTTAAAGAAACGTAAAGGACACTTAAGGTACAAATTGCATACATATTCTCCCCCCCCCCCCCCCCCAGCGACGCCTTGAAAGACCACATTTTTCAGAGGTGGCCAGTTTGCAGAGCTCCACATTGATCAGAGATTGCTCCTTATGCACACAGCACAGATTGTTTATTATACAGGCATTTCCAAGGAAAGAACCATTGGAAAATATTTATTTTCTTGCAAACAGGAGAACAGGATCAAGCTAATTTATTTATTCTAAAATGTAGCACACTGGTAAGCCACCATTATATGTTGGCAACCATCAATCATCCTGGATCATGGTGTGTGCATTAGGGCCACCCAGACCTCTGATTCATAAATCTAGGCAGGAATTTTTGGAGGAGTGGAGGCTGCCCAGACCTTCCACCCTCCTGTCAGGACACTGAGACAGAATCCAAAGACCAGACTGAGTCCAGGTGCTTGGTGCTTCCATGGCTGTAGTTGTATAAGTGTCTGGGAATCTAACCCAGGTCTCCTGTGTGGTAGACAAGGATTCTACTACTGAACCTCAGAAGACTCCTAGCCATCGTTATATGTGATTCAGGAATAATGTAGAAATTTATCAGGATAAGAAGAGGAGAGAAGATTCTAGAAAGGAGAGGAAAGAAAGTCCAGAGAAGACACTTGAATAGGAGGAGTGACGCAGTGAGGAGCTGAGTGGGGAAATTGGGATGGGGTACTTAAAGGGTAATTTGGGCATTCCACAGTTATTAGTTTGTTTATTTATTATATTTATATGCCACCCTTCCCCATAGAAACTCAGAACAGCTTAAAATAAAACCAGATACATTATACAACAGATAAAATAGTAAAATAAAATAATATAACAAACTCCTCAAACAGTGCCAAACTCAGAACCCTACCTCCTCAAGGCTCATGCAGATAAGGTCTTACAATCAGAGATGACCGTAGCAGGGCCCAAGGCAAATCAGACTGTGCAGGGCCCAGATGCAGCGGTGGTGGGGGAGGGGAGGGGTGGTGAGCAGCCAGATGCAAAACCCACCCAGTTCTATGGGACCCCACAAAGTGCTTGCTTACAATTCTTTTCTAAAAGGTGCAGACTCAGACAGGAGGGAGAGTTCCAGTGGTGAGGAGTGATTGCCAAGTACAACCTCCTATCTGTTTTTCCTAAATGAAGTTGGTCTGCAGAAGGTATTTGCAAGAGGTTTCTCTTCCTCACCTTAAGGATCACGATGGAACATAAGGATGTGTAGGAGGAATCCCTTAGTAGGTTAAAATCACTAGGGGTGTGCAAAGTGGGCAGTATTCAATTTGGATTTGGATTCAGCCCGATTCAGGAAACAGTGATTCAATTCACTGATTCATATCACTGACCTGATTCAATTCGGCCAAATCTGAATCTGAAGATTCAATTCTGATTTGGAGAATCAGCGATTTGGCCATAGACACAGCTTTGTATGTTTTTTCTATGTACTTCAAGGTACCAGATGAGGCTTGTGAGCACTGAGATGGTGGGGCAGGTAGGGAGCACTGGGAGGTCCCCCATGCACTCAGCGTTGGACCCACTTCTGGTCCACTTCTGGGTCTGCTGCAGAGCGTGCAGGGGACCAACCCCCTTGCTACCCTAGCTCAGAGATCAGCTATGGGAGGACCCTGGGTGCCCCTCCAGACTCAGGAGGCACCAGTTGTCAAGCTGGGTGGCAGGGAGGGGTCCCCCGCACACTCTGTGGCAGACCCAGAAGTGGAGAGACATATTAGAATGCACATAGCAGCTATACTGCCTGTTTGGGAGCTAGCATATGTTGAGTACACTTGATCTTAGCCCACAAGAGGTATGTCTAAACACAGTGCTGCTTGCCATTGTATAGGCATATCATTTGGCACTTTGAGTAGGACATAGGTGGAATTTTGGGTCTAAAATTGAAATTATATGTCAGCTGCTGTCTCACTTTCGTGGCACCTTAGTTTTTGACACTAAAGCTCCTCATTCTCCTCACATTCTTTCTACTTTATATGGTAATTGAGTGATTGGAGCCACCCACCCAGGATTCAGTGGTTGGACCAGTTCAATTTCCTTTTCTGTGAGCATTCAAACCTACATGTCCTACCATCCAGGTAGGTGCTCTAACCACTATACAAGAACTGCTTTCTACCCTTTCTCTGGTCCAGTGGATCTTGCCGGAGTGAAAATGCCTATAGCTTAGTTGGCTAGATGTGTTGTGACTCATTCTGAGAAATCCTGTCTTCATGTATGAATGGTATGGGGAGCCAGAGTGCCAAACTCAGGATTCCACTAAAGGGACCAGCCTCCTATAAATTAGGTTAATGCAGTTTTCTTTATTGCAGCACCTGAATTTCATTTTGTATCTGGGACCGGGGTGAATCCAAGATTTTCCGAAGTGGAGTGCAGAAGAGAAAACCTGCACTTCATGGGTGGCTGCACTAAAGCTCTCAGCCTCCTCCACTCCCACTGCTGCAGACAGCCTGCAGGGACTTTTTAAAATCCCTAAAGCAGGTGAAAACCTCCCGTCTCCTTCTCTTCTCCTTCCTCCTCCCCAACCTGCTGCTCTTGTTTTCCCTGCTGTTCTAGAGGCAGAGGAAGCTGAGCTGTGCCACGGCTGGGCTCATTTGGGGATGAGGAGTACATACAGAATGTTTAAAACCACCCCACCCCTGCCTTCCCCATCCCCAGCTGAACCTAGCCCACATGCAGCCTAGCTAGGGTAGACAGAAACAACTCTGGTGCTTCCTCCACCTCAGCACAGAGGTGAAAGCAACAGCAGCAAGTGGGAGAGTAGGGGAGAGGGATTTTCACTTCCCCTAAAGGCTTAAACAAGTTCCCAGAGGATCTTGTTATGCAGTCCAATCCAAACCGGGGGGGACAGCTGCCCCTGATGTAACAAATAGTATAAATAATGAGGGGAAAAAAACTGTTTTAGATAATATCCCATTTACTTTAATTTAAATAATTCAATCTTCCCCTGTTTAATTTAGCTGAGGCCTATTCAGTCAGGCTTTTGTTTTGATAGTAATTTTATTGTCCATGTGTGTTTTAAGAGTTAATATGGTGGCAGACAGATGGAAGGCAGTTTCAAAATTTGTAATTTTATAAAGAAGGTTGTATCTCCCAAATATGGGAAGGTGCTTAGATGCTGTTATGATTGGCACCTTAGAAACAGCTCCAGTGTTAATAATGTAATGTTGAAAATTGAGACTTTTTCCAGCAGTCTTGGTAAACAGTGTTTAAGCCTTAGTTCTAGTAGTTTGTTGGCTTTTGTCTGACTCTTTTGTCAGTTGTAATTGGTCTTCCTATATTTTTAAGATGTGTTGGGGGGAAAAGAAGGCTGGATTTTCCACTCCCTGGATAGTCCAAATGCTGATATGTGGTAGACATCATCTTGATTAATTGTCTTATTTCCAATCTTTTTATTAAATATAATCATTTCATGCTATCTGTCTAGCCCAGAAAAGGTAAGTGTTAGAACCATAATTTCTGCAGAGTGTATAATTGACTAGAGCTCCCAGGATTTTGAATTTTGTTTAAATATCAGGAATAAGGGCACACTTCTAAAAGATACTCAGTTGCTGAAGCGAAATCAATCAGAGGCTAGATCACATTTTAGGGTCAGACCTCGGTCAATGAATTTGTTTCCTGAAGCCATTGTATTTACTTGGGACTTGGAATAAACCATTTTATTTAATCTAAAGCTCCTGTATTTGGAAATATTCCTTGGAAAGGCAGAAAAGTAAGCTAATAGAGGGAGTGAAAAAGAACAGTTACATAAGAGTTCAGAGAATAAGAATGAATAAGAAGATTGAAAATAGGAGGAGTGTATGAGGTAGCTGCACAAGGCATACATGAAAGCTATATGTAGTGAGTATGCTATGAAAGAAGAAAATCTATGAAGACCCACAAGTCACTACCTGCCACTGAGCTTGGGTATTTTGGTGCTATAACTTCAGTCTTGTAAACATAGTTATCCAGAGAGATTAGTTTCATAAATGCATTCACAATGCTACAGGTTCCTTACCACTGGAAGGTGATTTCTGAAAATATGGCTTGTTTGATAACAATCTTCAAATACCTGATGGGTAGTTGTAAAGAGGATGGTGATGGACTGTTTTCTTGCCATCATGGCACAGGACAAAGAGTAATGGTCTTAATTTGAGGCAAGGGAAATTTAGGTTAGATATTAGGGAGAAAACTTTCTCACTCTGAGGTTAGTTAAGTCTTGGAACAGGCTACCCATAGAGACTGTGGACTTGTTAGAAAGTTTTCAGTCAAGTTTACACAAACTTGGCTGAGAAGTTTAGCTAGGCATGATCCTGCCTTGACCAAGTGCTTGGATTAAATCACCCTCCAAGGTTTCTTCCAACACTACTTTTCTATTATTGGAAATGATTTTCCCCTCAAAATTGATGCTAAAGCCAGCACAATAAGCAAATGGAGAGGTACCAGAAGCTCATTGTGGAAAGCACACCATTTACCCATGCAATACAAAGTATAAACCTAGAATAATTTCTAGATGCTTTGGGTTTTGAGAAAAGTCCTTCTGTTGATGACATTTATCAAATGTAACCTCTCCCATCAGACTTTTGGTCACTCCAGGTCTCCTTTGGTATATGATGGGTGATCATTCACGAATGAGTAAGATTGTCTTCCAAGATCTTAATACTGAGTCTGCAGGTGGCTCCATAGCCCAAATCTAGATCCACATGTTTTGTCACAGTGCGGACAGGTGTCTCCAGGAGGGATGGGCACTGTGTTGCTGCATTAGCTGTTCTGAAAAAAAAAACAACTGCCCCCCAAAAAACCAGCCCCTTCCCCATGTGGTACAAGCAGAGTGGATCCTAAATAGGACTGCTCAATCTAGATCCACATGTTTTGTCACAGTGCGGACAGGTGTCTCCAGGAGGGATGGGCACTGTGTTGCTGCATTAGCTGTTCTGAAAAAAAAAACAACTGCCCCCCAAAAAACCAGCCCCTTCCCCATGTGGTACAAGCAGAGTGGATCCTAAATAGGACTGCTCAGTTGTGGGTACAGCTGCCTAACTGCTCTTACTGCCTCTGTCCTTGAACAAGACATCACCAAGGACTGAAGTAACCACTTGCTGCCTACGTGCCAGTCCATAACTAGGAACTTCCAGATCTCACAGTCCTGTCTCTGTTGTCACTTGCTGATCACCGTAGGATTTTCCTGTTGTGCAGAGGAGATATACGATTCCCATAAGGAAGATGCCTGTGTGTGACTTCTTTTAGCATGAGGATGTTGTTGCACGCCAACAAACACACAGTCCTTGACAGATAGGGATTTAAGTCGAATGCCATGGAATCCAGTACAGTTGGAGACCCTTGATCTGCTGCAGCCTTCATCCACCTTCACAGTTGCTGTTAAAAGGGGTTATACTTTTCTTCTGCTTGGTCTGTTGTAGAGGTCTTCTTGGATTGTTCTTAGTCAGGAACCTTCCCCTCGACTTTGCTGCCATGGGTGACCCTACCAATGAAGCTCCTGACGGCCTTGCTCTCAGGATCATTGGAACATGCAAGCCTCTCCACCACTACATGGTGATGATCCCCAGAGAGGACTTTGGTATATACACTGTGATGAGCCCAGTTTACTGATCTAAACCTATCCCACTGCAATGCCAGTAGTGTTACAGTAACTATGAAGTCAGTTTCTCATAAAGTAACATGTGTTTGTTGCATTTAATGTATTAATTACATTATATAGGACTTGCAATATAAAAGACAACAGGAATACCTTGAAAAATAAGGGTGTCATAAAGTACCTCCATATAACAGATAATTGCAATGTAACATTGTAATAGAATATTATATTACAT
Source organism: Alligator sinensis (assembly GCF_000455745.1). NCBI lineage: Eukaryota > Metazoa > Chordata > Crocodylia > Alligatoridae > Alligator > Alligator sinensis. Next base: position 3,036,843 of record NW_005841843.1, read on the forward strand.
GGAAGTACTTTTATGACACCCTTATTTTCAAGGTATTCCAACATACTGAGCCTTAGACACTACACAAACATTGCCGTATGTTTGTGTAGTGCACAAAGCTTAGAATGCTGCTTATGCAGAGCCACAAAATGTAGCACTGTTTGCATTTGTTGCAATTGTAATACATGGGATTTTCTTAGCTGCTGGCAGTTATGATTATCAAATTCCCTTCATTGCAGATGTTACATTTACATGATGTCCTATAAAAACTATACAGTAGATGACCCCAAGCTCTCTTGGTATGCTTGGTATGCCCTTTAACTGAAATTTCATTTACAGCTAAAATAAAGAAACCTGCACCAAGGAGAATAGAAGTCATAGAGGAAGGAGGGTTATAAAGAGTTTAAATGTGACAAAAACCTGAAACAGAAATATCTTATCTCTTGCTTGAAAAAGTTGTAATTACCCAGTAAGATAAAAGCTGCTGAATTTGTAGCAATGGAAATATTAAGACAAATTAAATACCAAGCTTATCTCTGCACTCTGGTATCAATATTTTATACTAAACATCTGTTCCTTGTATCTCATCTCAGAAACATTTCCACACTTTATCAGTGCAAGCACAGCTTTTCAAAGCAAATTAAGCTAAACAGTTTGCACCTAATCACCAATTGATCACAACATGCAGAATGGCATATATTGATTAGTGAGAGCCCCATTTTTCCCAAATCAAGAAAATCTATGGGAGGAAACACTTGATTTGCAACCTCAGAAAACTTGTTAGGCTCAAAGCTCAGACATTTAAAATGGAACATATGTCAGGGATAAAAGAGGGGAGATAAATTAGCAAGGGGAGAAAGTATATTATCCTATCTTGGAAAGGAAAGAGATTAATAAGCAGAAAGCAACTACTGACAGACCTTAAATTCTGTCACCCTTATTCACCATCTGTAGACTCAATGGGATTTTTCATGGAGTAGGGGATTACTCAGTAGGAACAGACGTGGCAGAATCTGGTTTTTAAAACCAGTAGCTAGTGGGGAGAGTGAGCCCTGGATGCTGATTATGAGGGAGTACCAGGCTTACCCCTGGCAGTTTTTGTCATGGCAGGGGAGTGAATGACTGAACAGAGTACCATAGGAGCTGGGTTGTACAGCCCCTGCACCCAGCAGATTATCTGGAGGACTGGAGGTGAGTGGAATATTTCCCCCCCCCCCCCATTGATTTTTTTTGTCACAGAACGTGCATCCTATAGCATATTTGAGAGTAGGAAATGAGCAGGGCACAAATGGAGCCTGCATGCCAGGGCTGCTGCTGTCACCCAAGCCAATACTGCTATAGCAGCAGCAAGGACAGCAATATTAGCTTCCTTCCATGTGCATAGCATCCAAACAGGTAAAACTTCTCTTCCCTACAACCCTACTACAGTCATCGGCATACCCCCACAACAACCCAAGTGCTGAATGAGCTTGCTGCTTCTCTGCTTAAAACATGACATGCATAGACTTAAATGTGCTAGAAACAAACTAAGCTCAGTTCTCCCTGAAAATTGAGTCATTTCCAGTGAGGGTGCGGGGGGGGGGGGGGGGGGG
>NW_005841843.1:3038423-3041337 GCF_000455745.1 Alligator sinensis
ATAAAATTTCATAGATCTTACTGAACCAAATTCTTGCTTTTGGCCATGACACAGTAAATAATCCGTTTTCTCTATTATTCACCTTGACTTTGGGATGTTGAAGAGTGAAGTCATGAAGTCCTTTCAGATAATTATAGGTAATATTAGGTCCATGGTATCACTTAATTGCACACATTTTGGTGCCAGCTACCTTCTATATTGTAATAGTTTGATTTCAGAGACTTTTGAAAACTCTAGGCTTTTGTGGCCATACAATAAATATCTATCTGGCTAGTGTCAATGTTGCTTATAAAACTTAAAGTACAAGAAGGATGATACTTTTTTTTTCCACAAAAATTTTGGCCCACCACTGCCCGTTGTTTTTTTCAAGGCGATATATTCTGCCATAGCAAAGACGTAGACTCTACTGAATTATGCTGATTTCTTTTGTTTTATGGACAGCATATGTATGTTCTGAACAAAGAAGTTCACATACAGAAAGTAATGTTTTCAACTTCCATGGATTAAAAAACCATACTGCATTGGTTTATTGCATTCCACCTCAACTAGGGACACATTTTCAGTGGGAAAAGGGCAAACCAGAAAATTTGCTTGTGGAAGCCAATTTATATAAGCACATGAACAGTCTAACTGTTCACATATTCAATCCGGTGTTCATCTCGTGAACTCTTGGAGTTTACCTTTGTTATTTACAGTGAAATGTCTGGCTATCCTACTGCAACAATACAAAGGGAAACGCTATAAGTAGTGAGGTTCCTTTCTAGTATCAGAAAGACTCAGTGTGATGCCCTGTGAACTCTTTCAAAATGCTCCCTGCAAAATCATAGTGTGACAAGGTGTCAGTTTTGACAGATCAGTGGTGAAGATTGAACAGGCTTGAATTAATAAAGGTCAAAATCGTCAACAGGAAGAACTGCCTGGTGGCATGTCAGCAAACACTCATATATAGTATCTGAAATGGAAACTGCTGATACAGACTAGGAAGCTAAGAGCTCAGTGTAGATCTAGGTTTTATGAAACCTTTAATCACATCTAAAAATGTTAGGTGTTTCCTAAATGCTTTTTAGGAAACACATTTTATTATACACGTGCACAAAATTTCAGCGCCAGCATTCTGACATTTGCAAAATCTACTATTGATTCTATGGATTAAAAAGAACACTGATGCCAGTCTCAGGATTACACTTGAGGTATAAATCAGAATTGTAACAAGAAGGTTCTGCACCCTGGGCAGGAGTGGTGGCAAGGGCAGAGGCAGCAGCCAGGAAAGCAGCAGCCGTAATCCTCTTTTTGCACCCCCTCTTAAGTTAGTGCCAAGGGCTCATGCCCCTGTTGCTCACCCATAGTTACACTACTGGTATAAATTAATCAGAATTTGGGCTTGAGGGGTAAAATAGTGACCCTGAAGTGATTTAATATTTACATTCATTCTGTATGATCACTGAAGTCTGTACATTTATAATAGTGAGGGTTTATTAAAGATAAGTAACTGAACAAAAAAAAGGATTATGATGGGGCCAAGCTGTGCTTTTGGCTGCATGGAGGAAAGTTTTCCCCTGGCATGTTAAACTGAGTTTTGTCCCTTGTTGCCTTAAATTTCTCCAGTCATAAAAAGGAAGCCTATGAAGAAAAAATTTCAGAAATTATTTAGATCGCAAGAGGGGTCTCTTCTTGTCCTAAAGAAATCAGCTAACTTCTTGGATCTTGCAACAACAAAAAATAAATGTACTAATGACAAGACCACATACTTTTCCTCTGATGTTTTGAGGACTTGCTTGGTTTATGCCTCTTATTTAGGGTGATCATCCATCCCAGTTGAAAAGTCAGCAGCACACCTCAGGGTGAGGCACAGGCAGAGTGGCATGCTGCAACAGGTTGGCAGGACAGCCACAGTACCTGCTCAGACACCTTTCTGGGACACAGTGCTGCTTTGCTTCCCCACCAGACTGTGCCCTGTGCCCAGAACACTCATTTTAATCTTTGCCCTGCACCTGGGACTGGCCTCCAAAATTCAGGACTGTGCTGGGTAAAATGGAATAGATGGTTACCCTATTCTTATTCCATGGTTATTGGTAAAAGGGCTGAGTGAGAGTTTTTATTCTCATAACGTTCAGGACTTCCATACACTTTTTTATAATCTCTTTCACTCTTACAAATCACCTTTCTATATTTTTTTCTTTCCTCTTTCAGCTTCCTGATTAATGGCTCAGAGTATGTACAAGCCTTATTCAGAGGCTTTCTTCTTTGTTTGTACCTTGCCAGATCCTTCCCTCTCTCTCCCCTCTTCTTTGGCAATACGACTGACATTCTCTTTTATAATCCTCTCTCTCTCTGCTTCTGTAACTACACCCATGCTTCCCTGTAAACTCTGGCCCATAGCCATTTATGTTAGACAGAGGACTTCTTTTTAAGATTCTTGTCTCCTTTGGAGATGTCCCTCTTAGAACTGTCTATCTGTTTAGTAGGGCTGTGTGAAGCTTTCGTTGCTGATTCGGAGGAGATTGGGCCCAATTTGGCAGCCGAATCTCTGAATCTGAATTGAATCCAGAAACCAATAAAAAGGTCCGAATTGATTTGAAGCCTCCAAATTGATTTGGAAAAGATTCAGAGAGCTTCAGAGAAATTCAGAGATTTGGGCAGTCCCCACTATGGACCTGGACTCCATGCCAGTAAGCACGGGGTGGGGGGTGGGGACTGGAGGAGGTGGGTAGGGACCATGGGGGGACCCCCAGCAGGCGTCATCCCCTGCCTGCTCTACCAGCCCTGTCAATGCCTGTCCCACCTGGTCCCAGCATCCCAATGCTTTAAAAAAATAAATAAATAAAAAAGCCCCATACTCACCAGCTGCTGCAGTGGCCATAGAGGCCTCTGGGGCTCATGGCAGAGCCCCCCGCCCCCTGCAGTGCGGGGGAGC
>NW_005841843.1:3041354-3063351 GCF_000455745.1 Alligator sinensis
CCGGGCGGGAGCGGTGGGTGTGGGGTTTTTTTTTTTTTGTGCCGGGACACTGGGACCAGGCGAGGCAGCCATTGACAGGGCTGGGAGGGTGGGTGTGGGATGGGGTCTGTTTGATTTGGAGATTTGGCTAATTTGGCAGCGGCTGTATCTCCAAATCAGATTTGACCAAATTGGTTCAGGACAGTGATTTGAATCACCGAATCAAATCACTGTCCCCTGAATTGGCCAAATCCAAAGTGAGTACTAGCTGCTTTGTAAAGGCCTAATGTTTAGTATCCTAACTCAGTTCTCTCTCCACTCACTCACGTTCAGACAATCTGCCCTCTACCCCGGCATACATTACTATTGTACCCAACAGCATACTTACCAGGTTCTTTGCCCTGGATGGTGGTGGCACATGTGATTCTTTTACCACCTCCAAGTGGATGCCCAAGTTTGGTCCCCTGGTCTCCCACTCTTTGTTAAACAACTGACTGTATCATTATGTTGATGTGCTTAGGTAGAGGATTGGTAGAATAATAATTTGCCATTTAAGGTCTCCTCCATCACTGTTTATTCTTGAGGAACAGCATACATGGAACTAAAGGGTGTTTTGACATGTGCTCTGGGGGTGAGGGGGCACCAAGAGCCATCAAGCAAGTTTTAGTTAAAGTGCCTTTACTGTCATTTTGAAGTGTGGGGATGCTAATATACATGACAAGGAGGCTAACTGGAGCGTGCTTATTAGCACAATCCAGCAGATTCAATTAATCATTTTAGAGTAGACTCCTGGAACATCTACAACCACCCTAAGTGTCTGAATGTTTCATTGTCCTAAATTAAAGCTAAACTTCCCCACAGAAATTGTTATTCCCTGATGCTGTAGTAGGCTTTGCAGTAATGACCCGCTGAATGCAGGGGTCTGCTTGCATGGAATTTAGTGGAGTAATAGGGTCTTATCTATAATGAATAAGGCATGGACCTTTCCCCACATTGTTTTCTGCTTTGTATGTATACAGTGCCCACTTTCTGACTTACTGACTTCTGGCTGCGTGGACAGAATGTTCCCATTTTGTAACCCCCTTTGTAAAAGAACTTTTAGTGAGTTATTCTTAGCCAAAGGTATATATTTTCTTTATTTTATGATATGCTCCTGTTAGGGATTTCTTTTTATTGTCTGTAAAATATCATTTTTAATGCTATATACATTAGGTAATATTAAAGTTATGGAATAGACCCATCCATAGAAACAGTAAAGCACTTGATTCTGTTTTAATCCTTCCAGATTATGAATTTTACCTTTTTTTGAATGGACTATTACATTTCCACATAGGAATGTTAAAGGAAATGTGAGAAGTTAACAACAGAACACTATTTAGTTGTATTTACATAATGTGATTACACTTTTGAATCTTAAAATAGAGCTTAGGAAAAAATAGGCAAGAGTTGCTTTCAGAAAAAAAATCCTCACCAAATCTTTGAATTTCAAAATTCAATACTAATTTTGCAAAATGAAAGCATTTTTGAAATTTTTATTTCTAATTTCTTTAACCTATTATTTCTTAAAGCACTTTGTACTTATTGTCTGACAAAATCCCTATGTGGGATGTATTGGTCAGGGATTTTTGAAAAGTTGATTATATGAAATACAAATAGGTTAAGCTTTCATTTTGCCTCGTATTAGTACTAGTCTCCCATTTCTCAGAAAGCCAGAAACTGCCCTTAGTTCAATGAATGGCTACTGTCTTCCATGAAGACAAAGCCAGATGACTCACAGAACAGACTGAAATAATGTGGCTGTTCTTATTTTGTTGCACTAAGAATTAAGAATGAGGTGCATGTTGGGGGAGGGAGGTGGACAGAGAGAGAGGAACAAAGAATAAAACAATAGTATTTTTTTCTCCCTATCTTGTCCTCAAGCTTTCGCTTCAGTGTAATTAAAGACCACTATTTATCTAACTTTAAGGTGGTTGTGTTGAGTACCCCATCATGTATTTTAATCTAGCAGTAACTGCAGACTGGATCTTCTTACATTTTTTACACATGGTAGAACTCCATTTGTTAAACACCACAAAAGAGTAACACTTGACATTTAAGACCCTGACATAATATCAGACTCATTATCCTATATAGTATAAAAATTGCTTTGGACCATTATTAGCTGACTATCCAGTATTTTCCATTAGAGAAAACTAATTGAGATTTATTAGTGCAGTGGGACATTTTGCTTAAATAATAAATTGCCATTTTATATTCATTCTGATTCTTCCTCCTCTCTACTACACTCAGCTCCCTAAATGTTTCTTCACCATGTTTACACCAGATACCAATAATATATTGTTAATACATGGAAAATATTTTAGAATTTTTTTATTTTATTGCAAACAAATCTTATGCTTCTTATAGACATTTTAACTCCCTTACCTATGCTTGTGTATTTGTATCAGTGGTTTAACTATATGACACCGAATGGATATGCAACATTTATTAAGAACATTTAAGGTTTTAAATTAACGTACAGTTCAGTAGGTATTCCTTTACTAGAATCCTACTTTAGAAGCAATATAAAAATGTGATGTTTCTTTTCATTTGATGGCATAATATGATGATATATTATATTAGGCCATAATTCTGTGGAGAACGTGCAGAATCCTATTAACTGCAAGCAGACACGGTATAGAGGAATCCTCTGGGTAGATTAGTTTACTGGACTGTGACCTAAGATACCAATGTCTATTGCATTACCTGGAGCCAAGCAGTAGAAAACCTAGATTGTGGTACTGATCTTATATCTTTCAAGTCAATGGGAGTCAGATTAGACCTAAGTAGTAGGGTTGTGCAAACCGTCTGTCGCTGATTCGATTCAGAGGAGATTCGGCCCGATTTGGCGGACGCATCTCCAAATCCGAATCGAATCAGGAGACCCATTAATCCCTCCAAATTGAATCAGAACCCTCTGAATCGATTCAGAGAGATTCAACAATTCGGACATAAACACAGCTTTATATGCTTTTTCTACATACCTGAAGGTACCAGCTGACTTGTGAATGCTGAGATGGTGGAGCAAATGGAGCATCCCATGAGAGTGCAGGGGGGTCCCCATTGTGTTCGGCAGTGGACCCAGAAGTGGACCAGAAGTACTTCTGGTCCACTTCTAGGTCTGCCACAGAGCGCATAGGGGATCCTCCCCCTTACCTTCAGGCTTGGTGACTGGGTCGGGGTGGGGGGGGGCACCTGGGGTCCCGCTGCAGCTGATTGCTGAGCTGGAGGCTTATGGGGGTCTCCACTGCTGAGCACACGGGGGGGCCCTCCACACTCCTGTGGGAATCTCCATCCATGCTACCATCTCAGCATTCACAATCCATGCCTGGTACCTTGAGGTATGTAGAAAAAAACATATAAAGCTGTGTCTATGGCTGAATTGCTGATTCTCTGAATCAAAATTGAATCTTCAGATTCGGATTCAGCCAAATCAAATCAGGACAGTTATCTGAATCAGCTAATTGAATTACTGTCCTCCAAATAGGGCTGAATCCAAATCTGAATTGAATATGGCCTGCTTCACACACCCCTACTAAGTAGGTCATTATGGAATAGTTTTCCATGAAACAAAGAGAAAATACAATCCAAAATGTTAATTAATTTTAAAAAGATGTTATGTGAGTGAAAATAGAGGTTAAGAAGGCAAGGTCTATTTCAGTTTTAAGTATAATATAAAGAAGTTGCTGCTAAAAGTATTGAATAAAACTATTAAATAAACTACATTCCCCAGAAGTATGCAAGCCATGGGTAATTTTCAACTAGGAATATATTGCTAGTAATATAAAATTTTACTACATGTTGGTCTATTGACACATGCAGCACTCCAGCAAAAGCATAAGTTCCTAATATAGCCTGCAACTGCAGTCAAAATGTTCACTTGCATAACTGTTTCAGTGATGCACAGAAATTTTCCAGTGTATTAATAAAAAGTATAATGAGAGAAAACCCATAAAAACCTGTCCATCATAAACTTTTTTTTTTTGCATCTGGGATGTCAAACATTATAGTTCAAGGGAATATGTCACATGTTTGCTTCCACCTGTGTGCCCAGCTGATAATCCATAGATCTCATAGCAGCTAACATTCTGCTAGTATTGTATTACAGTGTAAAATTGGCCCATCTAGCTTAAAATAAGTCATTTGATTCCAGAGTTACAGAAGCTTGAAGGAAAAAAAAAGGCTCTTGGGAATAATTTCTGTTGTATAATTTTTTTTCTCATTATTCTTAGTAAGCAGGAAACAGTGAGGAGTGAAGTGGCAAGGGGAGATGAGAAAAATAAATATGCAATGAGATGATCTGGAATTGTTATACTTTTCCTTGAAAAACGCATTGAAAACAAAGTATAATTTTGTCATCTGAAAGGATATTGGGAGTGATGAAATAATAGAAAATCCAGAACATCCTGTTTTAGGATTTGGATTTTGTTTTTCTATGATGCTTTGTACAACCTGGCTCCATGCCCAAGAAAGTAAATTCCTTTAGAAGAGAGAGTTCTTATGAATTCATGAAGGAAGTTCTTTGGTACAGGTGATTAACACTGTCCACACTGTCCAGTGAGTGAAATCTTCACAACATCCCATTAAATTTGGTGTAACACTTTTAAGAATAGTCTTTTTCAAGTCTCTTCCTACATAAAATAATCTCCTGCTCTTTAAAATTAAGCTTCTTGTACTAGCATTTGTTTCTTTTTCACAATACTCCTTTAGCCATTGGTCATCTAGTTTTCTAGTTTCTAACCAGTCAACTTTAGGCCAGCCAAACCTGATTTTGCAAATTATTTCATTTGTGTTCACACTTATAGGCTCAGCAGTGTTATGCTAGCTAGCACCATGTCTGAAAGAGACTTGGGGGTCATGACTGACTCTGAGATGAGCATGAGTCACCAATGCGATGCCGCAGCTGACAAAGCAAACAAAACTCTGGCTTGCATCTTCCGATACATCTCCAACAACATCCGGGAAGTCATCCTCCCACTTTACTCAGCCTTGGTGAGACCATAGCTGAAATACTGTGTCCAGTTCTGGACTCTGCAATTCAAAAAGGATGTGGAGAAGCTCGAGAGAGTCCAGAGGACAGCCATGCAAATGATTAGAGGACAAGAGAGCCTTATGAGGAGAGGCAGAGAGACATGGGACTCTTCAGCTTGGAAAAACATAGGCTCAGGGGTGACTTGGTAGCAGCCTATAAGTATATAAGAGATGTGCACCTGGAACTGGGAGAACATCTGTTCACCACCCCAGAGGAAGACTATGTCCAACAGTCACAAATTCTTGGAAGGCTATTTTAGGCTAGATATAAGGAAAAACGTCTTTACTATCCAAGTCCCTGGGGCCTGGAATAGACTCCCCACAGAGGTGGTGCAGGCACCTAATCTGGATTCCTTTGAGAAACACCTGGATGCTTATCTTGCTGAGATCATTTGACCTCTGCTGACTACCTGCCCTTTGGGCAGGGGTCTGAACCCAGTGATCTTGCAAGCTCTTTTCCAGCCCTAATGTCTATGAAATCTATGCACACAGTTAGCCCCATTTTAACTGGTTCTTTAATGAGACTATGTGAATACTCTGTAAAAGCACATAACAATAATTTGACAAACTGGTTCAGGGCAACACTACAAAGAAGTACAAAAAAATCACTTAAACGGACGATAGTCAAAGCTTTAATTTGCTCAGTAGGTGGAGTCTGAAACTCAAGACACTTCCTGAGATACAGATTGGTGTTTGATTTAGTAGAGCCAATATTCACTTGAGAGTCACAAGCTTCTTGTATAAGAAGAAAAACCAGACAAAAATGAGGTCAAAATGGCTTAGTAGGAAAGGATTTGCTCAAAACCTAAAAGGTTTCTTTGGATATAACCCAGTATCCTGAATCATTTTAAAAGGAAATAGCAGCAGATGGTCTCTTGCCATATTGTATGTGCCAGCACTAAAAAAAAAAAGTTGGATGGAAAAGTTAATTTGGTTAAGAAATCTAAAGCTGTAAAAATATAGCAGTTAAACAATACACTCATAGTAGAATATGCACTGCTGAATTGAGTAACATGGGAGTGAAAAATAACTTCTCAAAATTACATTTGTTCATGTTGCAGATACATCATTTTAAACTGACAAACACTATCCACAACTAAGATATTCTGGCAATTTTAAAATATATGCTTATAATAATAATTACTGCTAATATAACATCTTGGATTTCTAGATGATTATGATTCAGTAACACATTTTATCCCTATAAATCCTTGAGAGCTGTGGAATGACAGTAACTGTAAGTGATAGATTAGCTATATACAAGAATCACTTCACACACATGCAGAATCTGTTTAACAGATAGCAATTCCACAAAATATTTTAGAACGGAAGCATTTATGTATCCAGTTGAATTTTTAGGGAACATTAAGGGTGAATGTAGTTACCCAAGCTTGCTTTCAGTCAAGTAATTGCAACACCCATATTGTTATAAGAAATATCACAGGACATTTCATAGCCACAAGCAGTGAGATGGTAGACTATAGTTTAACATTTTGTCCACAACACGTCACTCCATTTGGCACAATTGACAAGGTTGATGAGACATTTGATGCAGAGGGAAGACTCCCACCTACTGATGGGGTTGGTTTTAAGTAAATCATTATTTGCCCAGTTGTTCTCCTAGTTATTGATTGTTGTTATTGTTGTACTTGATTATTGATTGTTATCACTGAATATAGTTAATCCTTACCCCTCCTCCTCATGTCATTGTTTGATTTATTGATTAGAATGCCAGGTAGAGTCGGACTGCAGATTTATGCCTGGTGAGAGATCAGCCACCCACCACCTTCATTGACCGGTGGTTGCAGTGATCAGTATTATTAGCTGATTGACGATCCCAGCATTTAACACCACACATCCTGTATCCTTACCTGAACTCTATATACACAGCACATGAATCTCTGCTAGCTCCAAGTACCCCCCACTTTTGGATTATGAAAGAAGAAATTAAAGGTCATCCTCTTTGTGGAGAGGGTCAGCCTAGAATATCAGCTGCCCAGAGGTAATTTCTTCCAATCAGTAAGGAGACAAACAACAACAGATTATACTATAAAAAGAGAACAAGCATAAGAAACAAATAACCATATGTTGAGTGATAGACAGAGGTATAAGAGTAAATAAACAAAAGACAATATTGGAACATTGACCTGTTCTTACCTGTGATAGGGGGTCGTCTCAAGGCCGGCTCAAACGTTGGCCTGCCCACCTGCCTTTCCTGCCATGTCTTTGCTGTAACTTTGAAAGCCGTTTATAGGTGGGAGGCTGCCCATTTACTACCCAATGCCAAGGGTACTCTGTGCCATCCATATACTGTGCCCCATGCCTCACAGATGGCATCACTTTATGACTCTGGCCCCACACTGGGCCCTACTATATGTCCTACTGATATTCAGACCTAATCTGGTTCCCTCCTCCTAAGGCAGGATAATCTCTTCCCTCCATTCTGGGTTGCAAAGCTCTGTAAGCCATTTTCCCTCTTGGCAGTGGCCTCCTCTGGGACCTTTGGCCTCACAGGCCCTGGCTTCAACTCTAGGCCAGTCAGGACTCCAGGCTTCTAATCTCTGGCCATCCCTTATGGTGGGTGCTCTGGCCCTTTGACTGGCCTGATCCTGGCCCCAGCATGGACCAGTTGAGGTTTTTATGGGTAGGTTCTCAAGCCTATTACCTTCACTCTGCCATATGGGTCTGCCTTATCAGGACCCCATTCTGGTCCTGCTTCTCCACTGTCACTGGGCTCACTCACTCAAATGACTTAGGTCAGCCCATGCACAGTCCTTCAGGCTCCCCACACAGACCCTACTGTACACAGCTGTGGCTAAGCACCTTTGATGTCTGCCACTTTAAGAGGTTTAAGCAGGCTGTGAAGCAGCTGGTACATGTGGTGCAGCCTAAAGAGGTGGTCACATGACCATGGGAAAGATCCTGGATTAGCGCACAGGGCTGAGTAGCCTTGATATAAACTCAGGCCCTCAGGGCTGAGCTGGCAGTTGCTGGAGGGAGCCAGAGGGAGAACATCGCTAGCCAGAGCTGCTGCTCCGAGAACACCTGTTGGTTAAAGGTAGGAACTATGGGGAAGGAGGAGGTTTCTGGTCATGGGGAATAACTTAAAACTACACCTTGCTAGGGATGTATGGTTTGGTAGGGCTGCCTATGGTAGGGTGGTCTCTAGGAAATGCCACACCAGTTGCCTCCCTAGTGAAAGGTGAGTATGGGGCACCTTATAGCCTCAGTCCCCACAACCTGGTGAGTAAAACTATAGTGGGAACAGATAGGGTCCAGGCATGTCGATAAATACCTGAGTCCTGAGTGGGCTGTAGGCCGAGTTGGGGGCCCAGGTAGGTTGACGGACTCCTGAGGCCCAAGGGGCATAAGGCCCAGAAGCCCCAGTGAGGGGGGGGGCATGTGAGGGGACAGCTGAGCACTAGGCTGCATAGAGTAGGATCCACATGGGGGCCTGAAGGACTCTGCACATAGATGGCATAGAGTAGGGTCCACACAAGTGGGTCTGAAGGCCTGCACAGGAACTGCATAGAGTAGGGTCTGTGAGAGGGGCCTGAAGGACTGTGCATAGGCTGGCCCCAGTAGTTTGATGGAGGAAGCCCTACTGAGGGGGTATGAGCTGAGGCCCTATGGTGGAGGCATGTGGCCCAGGTAAGTCTCGACACCTGAGGCCAAGTTTCGGCCCAAAGTTGAGTGTGGCCCAGAAATGGGTCCAAAGGAGCTAGGAGTAATTTGGATGCCATCTGCAAAGCATGAGACACAGTATAGGGTAGGTTGGAACCATGTATTATACCCTTGGCATGGGGCATTACATGGACAGCCTCCCACCTTGTTAACATCTATTAATTATGTGGCAAGGCATGGCAAGTGAGTTAGGAAAGCTGACAGCCCTAGACAGGTGGGCAGACTGACATTTTTGAAAGGCCCCTGAAACAATCCCTGTCACAGCAGCTTACTGCTTTCTCACATGCCTCCACACTGGGGCCACTACACTGCTCCCTCACTGGGGCTACTAGGCCCTATTCCCCTTGGGCCTCAGCTGTCTGATAACATACCTGGACCCCTTACCTGTTCTCTCTGTGGGGTAACCTCCCTGGTCATAGGGGCTGAGGCTCTCTGGCACCCCTTCCTCTCCTTTCATTGGGGAGGCACAAGTGTGGCATTTCCTGGAGAGCACCCCGCCACAGGCAGCCCCACCACACTATGCAACCCTACCACAGTATGCAACCCCAGCAGGGTGTAATTTTAAGTTATTCCCCAGGACCAGGAACCTCTTCCATCCTCATAGTTCCTACCCTTAACCTCCAGGTTATTCTGGGAGCAGCAGATCTCCAGCTGGGCGATGTTGTCTCTCTGGCCCCCTAGATGTTACTGCCAGCTCAGCTCCTAGGGCCTAGGCTTATACTGAGGCTACCCAGGTCTTCATCCAATCCAAGATCCCTCTTGCAGTTATGTAACCACCTCATTAGGCTTCACCACACCTGCCAGCTTCTCTACAGCCTGCTCAAGCCTTTTAAAGTAGCAGGCTCCAAAGATGCCCTGCCACGTTACCCTACACCTTAATTTAAAGATGAAGTCCTTACAGCAGCTTCAAGGGTCTAAATACAGCCTTTGTCTCCAACTCTGGCATCAGGGCCTTCTGCATTCCCCTTCAAGTTGGTTTATCCAGCCTCCACCCAGACTCAGGCTTCCAAGTCTCTTAGCAGGTCCACATGGAAGACCTAACAAAATTAAAATTCTTAGCCAGTGACTCTTCTAAATGTGAACAATCATGGGCTGTTCAAGTTAATTGCCACCTTGCTAACCTGAACTTAGCTGAAATATAAAGATACATCAAAATTATAATTATATCTAATAGTATAACATATACAGATAGAAGAACCACAGAACTGAATACAGATTCACACTAGCTACAATTAGGACCAAGCACCCCAATAGTGAACCTAATCTGGGAGAATATCCTTTGTATATCACATGGTGAACCCAAGACAAAATTACTTTGCAGGGTATTTTGTTATACACCCCACAACAAAAGCATCAGAATCCATGGATCCTGCATGTCTGTCACAGAAAGTGGTACATCTCATCCAATGCACCAAATGCCCTCTTGGAGATGAAACTAAACAAAGACTATGTACCAGAATAAACTGTTACAGAAATTAGAGAGAGACAAAAACACACAAGCTTTAGTAGGAGAACACATTTTAGAGACCCAACACCCTTTCTGACCTCACAATCTTCATACTCAAGGGAAATCTACAAAACACTTTCAGGAAACAGGTCTGGAATCAAAAATCCATAACCTTACTGGACACCAAAAACCAAGGACTAAACAGACAATGAATTTATGGTTCATTACAATGTACCTGATATCACTGCAAACCTCTCTGTACTCCACAGGTAATAGGGACCTTTTCCCCTTTTGCATGGTCTTAGCCTTTCACATAATTGCATTGGCTTTTCTATCACATATCCATTTAAAAAATATTCCTGGTAGCATCTCTTTGCTCCTAACTTTACAACCAATTCCATTCGTTTAAGTGACACTTTTCATTTGCATACGAAGTTATACATACACCATTGTTCTATCAGTTATTTACCTCAACCTGGGTCTCTTTTTTCCCCCACTTCTTAAGCAGGATACTTTGTGCCCAATACCTTGTCTTAATATTTCTGGCAACTATACAAAGGTCCCAATAAAAGATGTCCCCCCCAAAAAATTCCTTGTCACTCATATTCAGTGAAGCTTTATTTCCCTCACAAGGTTACAAAGGAACTTAAAATTAGAGAGAGAGAGAGATAAAACTCTAACCTGGAAAGGATTTAGGAATAAATGTTTCTAAGGTTTCTCTGACAGCCACCATCAGGATGAGTGAGTGATTTCATCTTTCGAAAATGTGGCTGCTTGCTTAGCAGCTAAACTGTGGATATTAGAACTTAATTTTAGTGTCTTTTGACAAAAAAAAAGTAAAGAAAAATCCTCAGTTACTATTCTTTATAACAAACATTTTATTAGTGTTAAGATTTATATGTTCACAATGTTTTGAATTAAGTTATAGTAAAAGAAACATACAAAAAATGGAACCTATTTTGCTTTGTTCCTAACCTGCAATATGACTTGTTTCTAGTTTTCATAGAAGGTTGTGAGTAAGGCTATGTAGGCAGTAATAAAGTAGAAACTTACCATTTAATGTGCATTGTAAGCCAAATTAAATGGGAGATAAAAGAAAGGAATTTAATCTAAATAAAACATCTTTTCATGTTTACTATACATTTATATCTTTAAAGAGGCTATATTCAAATTGATGATGATTTAGTGGAAGGATTAAGTGGAATAACCAGGACAGGTTTGGCTCTATTTCAGAGCATAAAAATAAAGAAATGTTTTAATACATGCTTTGAAAAAATGTTGAGAGAGGCCTAAATGCACTGTGATGTCAAAATGAGAACTTAAAAGGAAGCAATGAGGTAGACACAAATAATACAATATTATGTTCTTTACTGAATAAAATTTATATTAGTCTATACTATTTAGTTTGTAAGGGCACAGCTACATTTCAGCAGTTAATATCTAATTTAGGAAAGAACTTACCATGAGTACCTAATGTTCACTTTGCACAGCACAGAACCAATGTTCAGGACCAAGCCATTGAAAAAATACACTCTTAATACAGTTCAAACCCATATAAAAATGGTGGCTAGGTTGTAACTCTACAATATACCCTGAAAAATGGCACAGAGTATTGCTGCACCACTGCTGAAGCAGATGAGAGATTCAGCCATAGGGCATATGCACACATGGGTATTTGCACACTTTTAAAAGTGCCCAGTGCTGTGGTACATGCATTTGTATAAACAGCAAAATCTGTGTCAGCACTGAGAAAATGGCTGTGGCATGCTTTTGAACTAAAACAGATCAAAGGTATTTTAGTTCAAAAGTGCACCATCACCATTTTCTCAGCACTGATGCACAGTTCACCATTTATACAAATGCATTTGATGCAGCACCAGGCATGTCAACTTGTGTGCGGAGCAGACTCGATTAATTGAGTCAGCTCCAACACTCTAGATTTCCGGCACATTGGAGCAGACAAATATGAATAATAGGCCTGTATGAAATGGCTAGTATTCGCTTTGGCTGATTCAGGGGACAGTGATTCGATTTGGTGATTCGAATAACCGTCCCAATTTGATTCAGCCGAATCTGATTCGGAGATTCATCTGCTGCTGAGTCTCCAAATCAGGCAGGTCCATCTCCTACATGCTCAAAGACTGCCCCGCCTGCCCCAGCTTCCAGCTCTTGTTAAAAAAAAAGTCCCAACTCACCAGGTGTTGCTGGGCAGGGGGTAATCCCCGCTGCCCCCCACTGCCGCACACTGCATGGGGGGCTCTGACCCCCTGGCCCCCCATGCTCCCTCAGCCCCCCAACGGGTGCCCGCCCAGGCCAGCTCTGGCCCTTTAAGAAAAAAAACCCAAGAAAACCCCTGGTCTCACTGTTCCTGCCCCGTGGGGGTAATCCCCGCTGCCCACAAATGCCCTGCACCATGTGGGGGGCTCTGCATGAGCCCTTGAAGCCCCAAGGCTGCTGGAGGAGCAGCGAGTCACAGGGCTTTTCTCCGTTGTCTTCTTTCTTAAAGGGCTGGAGCTGGCCTGGGCAGGGCACCCGTTGGGGGGGGGGAAGGGCTGGGGAAGCAGGAGGTGTCAGGGGGCTCATGGAAGAGCCCCCCCATGCAGTGGGGGGAACTAGGGATCACCCCCCCATCAGCACCCAGTGAGCCCTGGGGCTTTTCTTTAAAGTACCAGGAGCTGGGGCAGGTGGGGGCAGCCATGGGGGGGCTGGGGGAGAGGAGGGGCTAGCAGAGGTCCCCCACATGGTTGCCTACCCCCTCACCCAGTGCCCTCTTCCCTGCCCCCTACTTACCAGCTTGGAGTTAGCTGCAGCTCCCTGCTGCAGCCACCGGGGACTGCCCATCATCAAAGATCTCCAAATCTTTGCCAAAGATTTGGAGAGCTTTGAATTGATTCAGACCTTTAAATTAGTCCCCTGATAGGATTTGGATCTGGAGATTAGGCCACCAAATCAGGTCAAATCTCCTCCAAATCAAATCACCACCCGGAGCTTTGCACAGCCCTAATGAATATAAATGCCCATTGTTTCTCCGTTGCCATCCAGTTATAAGGAACGAGCAATTTACTTGACTACTTTTCAAGGAACAGTTCCATGCTGTTCCCTCAGTTAACTACACTGGTAGGTGTGCTGCTGGGAACTCCTTCCATTTCATTACTCTTTCTGTCCTTTTTGCATCTACCTGCTAACTGGAGGGAGTATTGGCTGAGAAGGCTCAGCTGTCTTTGTCACAATCTAGGCAGGGTTGGACAAATGTGTTAGTAAACCTTAACACTGCTTATTTCTCTGCTCTGTCAGGTAAAGACTTTGACGATCCACCCACAGTGAAAAATGGAAATCCTTCAACCCCAGGAGTTTTCAACACCCCCAGATGGGCGAATCACCTCTGCAGCGATCCTTCCAGCCCAGGGGTTTCACACAAACTCCTGCCCCTGGGGTTTTCTGGGAGGCATGCTGCAGGGACCCAGCCTCCACCCAGCATCTGTGGGGTGCTGCTGGAACCCAGAATCTGAAGCTGCTGGGGTTGAAATTCCCCAGCAGTTGCAGGACTCACTGTCTTGTCTGGGGGAGGTGCACCCCCATGGTTGGAAGCCCTGTCAGTTGACAGTGTTCCAAACCACAGGGGGGAGACTGCTACACATGATAGTTAAAGCTTGATAGCCACCAGTTATAAAATTAGTACATATTTTGATGTCTAACTTTATAGCTGGTTGGAGGTTTTTACTGTGTGATAAGTACTTTGCATGCGTAGCTGGTCTTAAGATAACTGCACAATTAACCAGTTAATTTTTCAATATCTGTAAAGAATAGATGGGGCCTAAGTTATTAAAAAAAAAAAGATGGGGCAGGGCGGATACTCCATCAGGAGAATCAGAACTAGACCAAGGCAGGAACCAGAATTTCACGGTTGGGAATAGTTAATCAAATTCCTTTGGTCCTCAATCAGTATAAAAATCTCTGAGACCCTGGGTTGCTGAAGAACCTAGACTGGTGGACAGATTTGGTGAAATCTATGCTATTTGCACACTTTAGATTTCAACATTTTTTAATTTTTAAAATGAACACCCTGTTCCTTAGAGTTGGTCAACATTTTTCTAACCTATCTGGAAACTTTATAGAACAGACTTATGCACTTTCTTAGAGTACCTCAAATTTGTTAGCTCCTGAGGACCAAGCACTCTAGGCATGCAAGGAACAGTTGTTTCTTAAGGAGGAATGTTGAATACAGAATTCTCATTTTCTGGTGGAAAATTTCTCTAGTATTTAAGACAACTTTTGCCTCAGCCTGCCCCTATCCCTGGTGGTGCTTCTCCTAATTGACCTCAAGTAGTTCTTCTCCCAGTCAACCCCAGGCAGTGCTTCTCCTATTTATATCCCCATTTTCCTTGTTTGTCTCACAGGCTGTCCGAGTTATCCGTATACTCCTCTTTTCCCTCAAACCACTCCTGGTCTATATCTCACGCCTCTGCTTCTCACCCATCAGCATTTATGCTTCTTCTTTTTCCTCTACGACGACTAGTCTCAGACGCTGAGAGCATAAGAACGTTTTCCCAATCCTCAATTCTAACATCCAGCACAGGATGTTAGAGGAGACCTCAGCAGTCAGTAGGTACAATGCAGTTTCAGTTGGATTAAAACAAAATCCAAAATAGTCTCAATTTTTAAGAAATAAAAAAGGTTCTCAAGTATTTTAACCTAATTGTATATATTTGCTGTCTATAGCTTTGGGGTACTGCCCAGCTCTAAATCCAAATGTCAAAATAAACAATAATGTATTGTTCTTTATCATATTCCTTATCATGATCAGAAAGAAAGTTAGAGAACCTATTGGAAAAAAAAGCTCATCTTGTGAAAACTTCCATCCCAATTAGGCAGACTTACAGCATTCAGACTGTTCAGATATGCTTCAGATTCTCATCCAAAGTGAATGCTGTAGCTAATCGTTTGGAAATTTATCTGTCATTACTTCTGAATTCAGTCTATTCCTTTACAAGAAACAATCACAAAAGCACCTAAATTGCACTAAAATGTTCTGGATACTTTTTTGTTTCTGAAAAGACACTTGACAAAAGCTTGAAAAGAGAGGCACTCAAAATAACCCTATTCATGACATTTCAGAGCTCATAAGTGGACTTCTGCTTTAAGGTTTTAAACAAACCTTAAATAAATGTATGGTATGTGCAGCGAAGTGGACATTCTTCTCCAGAACAGGCATTCAATAGTTTTGTAAAGATATGATTCCAAGAATCACAGTCATCTTAAAAGGCAAAGGTAATTGTATTCTATTCCTTCCTGTGTGTGGATCTTGGCTAAGCAGACAGAAGTAATTGGGGACCTCGAGAAATCTTACACAGTAAGAAAGTTAAAACTCTTATCTTTGCCACATCATAAAGACATTGTGCAATGATATTCTCAGTCCCTTGTATTAAGAAGTTTGTTAAAAACCTGGCACTACAATGAATGCACAAGGTTGTGGCAGTTTTAGCAATAGTACTGTAATTTAGTGGGATTCTTTTCTCATATAGTGCAATATTGCCAGTATAGAATGTGAGCAAATATAAGGAATTATAAAGTGAATGCTTCATGCTATAGTTCAACATTGCCTAAAACTGATTACCGTAAAGCAAGAGAACTGGAGAATGCAAAGGATAAAATATATCTGCAGCCCCTTTAGCCATTCAGTGAAGGTGAGGGAACCTCCTGACTGTATGGCAACAGGAAAACAATTTGTTCTGATACTAGCTGATGCAGGAAGATTCATAGGAGCTCTGTTCACTAAATGGTAGCCTGACTCCTAGAACAAAAGAGAGTTGAGCATGACTACAAATATATAGACAAAAAGATGTCTTTCCATTGACTTCTTTCATTAAAATGTAAGTTGTTTGCCCCTACTTGGCCTATATCTATTGCCACAAGTTGAAATGCCAGAACTAATTATGTATCCTTAAGAAGCCAAGTACTGTTAAAAAAAGAAACACCAATCTTATAATTAAGTTATAGGTTAGGAGTCTTATCTTCTGGGTTCTATTCTTGATTTACCTTACTGTGTAACTTTGTGTCACTCACCCTCTCTGGTACCTCTGTTCTCTTTACTAGTACCTCCTACAAATGAAGATACTAATAAGCCATTATGTATCTAATGGGAATACTATGAATATCTCTACGGTGCTTGAATACTATGGTGATTTGTGGATATTACCTCCCCGCCCTGCCTGATTCCTTTCCCCAACCATCAGATTTCTTAATACATAGCAAACATCTGTGCAGTACTGACAGAGAATGAGTGGGAAACAGGCACAATGAGTCATAATGATACTCATACTCTTCAGTTTGCACTTCTTTCCCCTTTTTTACTCTGTTTATAGTGAAACTGGAGAACAAAAGTATACAGAACTGAACCTTTTGAACATTATGTATCTTTTTATTTTTTACGCTAGCACATGAGGTTATTCTTCCCCAGCACTCCCGGGGCGGGGGGAGATGCAGAGGAAGGCTGAGAAATGAATACAAACACTTGCTCTGGAACACGCAGCACACAGATGAGATCAGTCTTTGCTGGACACTCACTCAACCTGTGCCCAAACTCCAGACTCTCACACATGGAACACAGATGGGATATTGGCTGCTCTGGCCCCCACCTACTCTGCATTCACTCACTTTTTCCTAGGCTCTAACAGCTGCCTATCACCTGTCCACTGCAGTCACTGACTCCTGATGGCCTTTGGCTTCCCCAGGCCCTCCAGCCACACTCAGCCATATACCCCTGCAGCACACACACACACACACACACACACACACACACACACACACACACACACACACACACACACACACACACACACACCTGCATGGGAGACAGATCAGTCTCTCAGATCTGCCTTTTATACCCAGTATGATTAGCACCTGCCAATCACTCTGACATTCAATCATCTGTCCATGCACATGTCACTCATGCCTGTTTCATCCGTCAGTCAATAATGCACATGGCCCTTGGATGTCACTCAAAAAGTAGATGCTTGATTTACCCCAGTGCCTTCTCGCCCAAACAGAGGCTCAATCATGCATGCTCACAACTTTAAAACTAGGTCACCTTTTACCAAAGGTAAAAAGTTCATGACACCTGCTTTACAACTTAACTGTACTAGGCAGGCCGGGGACACTGTGGCTTACTGCTCAACAGTAGTGCTGGGCTAGGGAGCTATCTTGGCGTGAATGACAGCACCGTGGGGAAAATGCAGGGCTCTAAAGGTCCCCCATGGACAGGTTTATGACGCTGTGTTCATTGTGATGGCAGTGGAGGTAAATTGATGTGTTTTACATGTATTGTTAAGGCAGGGTTGTGTCGCACTTGGTGGCTGTTGATCAGCTGTTTGTATTAATGTATGAACGTTGCAATAAGATGAAATATATAAAATGGTTTTAAATGAACTGCTTCTCTAGAAACACTCAGTTGGACAAGGAAAAGTCTGTGCACAGAGAAGACTAAAGAGCTGTGGCTGATTAAAAAAGGAACAGTTTTGAGCACAGAGGAAGTGGGGGGAATAGATTCATAGATTGTAAGGCTGGAAGGGACCTTGGAAGATCATCGGGTCCAGCCCTCTGCACCAAGCAGGAAAGACAACTGGGGTCAGGTGACTCCAGTGTCCTCTTGAAGATTTCCAGGGTAGGCAATTGCACAACCTCTGGAAGGAGCATTTCAGTCTGGACACCCTAGCTGGGAAGAAATTTTTCCTCATGTTAAGCCTGAAACAGTCTTCAAGGAGTTTGTTACCATCACATAAACAGTTGTTCACTGAGCCCTAGATGTATGCCCCTGACGTAGCAATAAGCTGCTACCAAGTCCCTCTTCAGCCTTCTCTTTTTCAGGCTGAAGAGTCCCAGGTCCCTCAGCCTTTCTTCATATGGCTTGCTGTCTCTGGTCATATGGATGGCCCTTCTCTAGACTCTCTCAAGCTTTACCAGGTCCTTGTTAAAGTGCAGTGCCCAGAATTTGATTCAGTACTCCAGCTGTGGTCTCACCAATGCCAAGTAGAGTGAAAGAATCACCTCCTTGGTTTTGCTGGAGATGCATAGATTGATGCATGCCAGGGTATTATTAGCCCTGCTGGATATGGCATCAAACTGCTGGCTCATACTGTGGTCTATTATTATCCCCAGGTCCCTTTCATTCATAGTGCTGGTCAGATTGGTGTTGCCAGGCTTATAGGTGTACAGGGGATTGTTCATCCCCAGGTGGAGCACTTTCCATTTCTTGATGTTGAACTTCATCTGGTTCCAATCTGCCCAACTTGCCAGCCTGTCTAGATCCACCCATATCTGCAGCCTATCTTCAAGCGTGACCACGATTCCCCATAACTTGGTGTCGTCCATGAACTTGGCCAGTGAACTCTTCGTCCCCACATCCAAATCATTGATGAAGATGTTGAATAGTACTGGACCAAGCACCAACCCCTGGAGGACACCACTAGTCACTTCTCACCAAGATGACACAGATCCATTCATTAGGACTCTCTGGGTCCTACCCTGCAGCCAGCTTCCTACCCACCTAAGTGTCTCGCAGTTAAGCCCACGATCCTCCAATTTTCTCCTGAGAAAATCTTGGGATACCAGATCAAAAGCTTTTTGGAAAACAAGATATACAATGTCAATCTCCTCTCTCTTATCCAGGTGGTGAGTTACCTGATCATAAAAGGATATGAGGTTGTGTTGGCTACAAATGTCCAACTCAGGATCCTTAAAATTATGGTTTATTAGGCGGATTGAAGCACTGTAATGAAGTTAAATCATAAACCTTGGGGCTGGTCCCCCCCCACACACACACAGACACACAGTAGCAAGCTACAAGAGTCAGGTATGCCTATCGCACAGGCACTGGAGTCTGCCATCGAGGCTTCTTTCAGCGTGGTGTTATCTTCCAGAAGGGGGTCGCTGGCTGGTCCTTCTGACTGGACAGGTCGGGTTGAGTTGGAGATCAAGAGGGTGCCACTGAGGGTCACTTTTAATTACCTCCATATGTACGTGCAGGTTTGGGAGTCCGTTGATGAATTTTGAATAGGGCTCTGGGAGTGGTCGATCTGGAGATATTCAGCCCAAAAGTTGGTCCCTGGCATTGATTAACTTAGGCCAGGGCTTCTAGCCCTTGATCAGTGACATTTAGAGATTTCCCGGTTGTTACATTGTCTTCTATTGAGTTCTTCTGTTGGTTGATCTGCAGTTTCCTTAGGTGTTAATGCTGCCTGCTACCATGTTACACATTCAATCACTGATTCAATCTCCCTTTCAGGGGCCAGCCTGATACAGGGAAGGGCAGTTTGATTCCTGCCCTTGTTAACATTGTTACAATGTATAACTTACTTATGAAACTAAACACATTTAGTTGAAAGTTGAAAGGTGAGGAGTATAAAATATAAGCTACAAAAATAATGCCATGGCACACAAATAGATAAAAATACCAAAATACAAGGGGAGATACAAAATGCACACGTACAAATTTCAAAACACAATTCCTTATCTTAAAGTGAAAGAAAGAGGAAAAACGTATCCAAGGAGGGGAGAGCAACTGCAGGCAAGAGGAAAAGGGGCTTTCTGCTACAGTTGGTAAGACAAGACCTTCCCACAGTGAAGCCATGCTGGCTGTTGTTCAGAATCCTGCCTTCTGCAAGCCTATTCCACATAGACTCCTTAATGAATTTTTCCAGGAATTTCCCTGGGATAGAAGTTAGGCTAACTGACCTATAGTTACCCAGGGCCTCCCTTCTCCCCTTCTTGAAGATGGGCACAACATTGGCCCTCTTCCAGTCCTCAGGGATCACTCTGGAGCACCACCAGTTTTGGAAGAGCTTCACCAGAGGTCCACTGTCACTTCAGCCAGCTTTTTCAGCACTCTCAGTTGAAGTACATCTGATGCTGACTTGTATATGTCTATTTTTTTTAATTGATCACATACCAGGTGGTCATAGTAGGAAGGTGATCATTCCTACCCTGTTTATTCTGTACCCTATCTGGCATGATTTTCCCCTTGGCCTGGTAAAAGACCAAAGCAAAGTAGTCATTCAGGAGTTCACTTTTCCTAAAGAAGCACCTCTTGTTGTTCCCGATTCCTGTTGCTAATTTTTGTTCAGTTGCACCTTAGCTTTTCTAATCTGATCTGTACAAGTGCAGGCCATTGTTGTATAGTCCTCCTTGGGGCCTGTTCAAAGCTTTCATTGCCTGTACGTTTCTTTCTTCTTTCTTAAAAGGACCATGATTTCTCTGTTTAGCCAAGAGGGCTTCCTAGCCCTTTTGCTACCTTTCCTCCACCTGGGAAGGAACTTCCTTTGTGCTTCAAGGATCGCATCCTTAAGGAACAACTACTCTTCACATACTCCTTTTGCCTTCAATCCCTGGTCCTGCAGTGCTTTCCATACTAGTGACTGGAGCTTGTTGAAATTTGAATTTTTGAAGTCCAAAACTTCAAGACTACTATCTAATTTGTTTGCCTTGCAATGGACAGTGAATGTAATGGTTTCATGGTCACTATTGCCCAGGCTGCCCTCTATGTTTAAACCAGTCACCAGGTCATCTCTGGCCAGGACCAAGTCTAGAAGAGCATTACCTCTGGTTGGCCCAAGCACTTCCAGAGTCAGAAAAAGCTCTTTGATGCAAGTCAGGAAGGAACATGACCGATCAATCTTAGCCCAATGTCTGACGCTCAGATAGAAGTATCCATTGGGATATGTAAAGATTTTAGGCCTACTCAGATTGCTATAGACTTTCTTGCAGACTTGTAGCTCTTTAAACCCCTTCCTTAAAATTCCTTCTTACTGCATAAATTAACAGCACTTAGATTGTTCTGTCACTGTGCGGTACTCATCACAGAATGTCACAGGTGTTGGAGATTCCAGGGCTCTGTAAGATCTCATAATACACTATAGTCATAATTGACTATAAGCACAGCCAAAGTAAAAGTTGGGAATTTGCAGAATTCCATTCTGATATGGATAATAGAAATGAGACTTAATATGTTACCTGGTGGCATGCACAGAGAGGCCACAAAGGAAGGGAAGGGGCCAGGCCTTTAACCTTGATATTCATAGATTCATAGATGTTAGGGTCGGAAGGGACCTCAATAGATCATCGAGTCCAACCCCCTGCATAAGCAGGAAAGAGTTCTGGGTCTAGATGACCCCAGCTAGATACCCATCTAACCTCCTCTTGAAGACCCCCAGGGTAGGGGAGAGCACCACCTCCCTTGGGAGCCCATTCCAGACTTTGGCCACTCTAACTGTGAAGAAGTTCTTCCTAATGTCTAGTCTAAATCGGCTCTCTGCTAGCTTATGGCCATTATTTCTTGTAACCCCCGGGGGCACCTTGGTGAGTAAAACCTCAGCAATTCCCTTCTGTGCCCCAATGATGAACAAGCCCTTAACCATACGAGTGGCCCTTCTCTGGACCCTCTCCAGGTTATCCACATCCCTCTTGAAGTGCGGTGCCCAAAATTTCACGCAGTATTCCAACTGCAGTCTGACCAGCGCCCGATAGAGGGGAAGTATCACCTCCTTGGTTCTGTTCGTCATGCATCTGCTGATGCACGATAAAGTGCCATTAGCTTTTCTAATGACTTTGTCACACTGACGACTCATGTTCATCTTGGAGTCCACCAAGCAGGTCATTCCCTAGGCTGTAGGTGTGCTGGACATTTTTCCTTCCTAGGTGCAGCACTTTGCATTTCTCCTTGTTGAATTGCATTCTGTTGTTTTCTGCCCATATGTCCAACCTGTCCAGGTCTGCCTGTAGTCGTTCCCTGCCCTCCGGTGTGTCCACTTCTCCCCACAGTTTTGT
>NW_005841843.1:3063532-3064078 GCF_000455745.1 Alligator sinensis
AGGGTACAAGCCTCTAGCCAATTTGCCACCCACCGGACTGTGTAGTCATCCAAGTCACAGCCTCTTAACTTGTTCACCAGTATGGGGTGGGATACCGTCTCGAAGGCCTTCCTGAAGTCTAAGTAAATGACGTCAACCCCTACTCCTGCGTCCAGGTGTTTTGTAACCTGGTCATAAAAAGATACTAGATTAGTAAGGCATGATCTACTTGCTATGAACCCGTGCTGGTTTCCCCTCAGCATAATATATCCTGCCGAGCTTTCGCAAATGTGAGCCTTGATAATTTTTTCAAAGACTTTGCCAAGGATGGAGGTGAGACTGACTGGCCTATAGTTGCCCAGGACCTCCTTCCTCCCCTTCTTGAAAATGGGGACCACATTGGCCCTTTTCCAGTCCTCCAAGATCTGGTCCGTGTGCCATGAGTGTTCAGATATTTCCACCAGTGGCTGTGCAATGACATCAGCCAGTGCCTTCAGTACCCTCAGATGGATCTCATCCAGGCCTGCTGACTTAAACGCATCCAGTTCCTCCAAGTGCCTCTGCACC
>NW_005841843.1:3064270-3070101 GCF_000455745.1 Alligator sinensis
AGCAGAGGAGGTATACTCCTCTTTAGTAATCTCTCCCCGTTTCCACTTCTTATATGCCCCCCTTTTTGCCCACAGGCTGCTCTGGATTTCTCTGGTCAGCCAAGGAAGCCTCTTGGCCCCTTTCCCCCTTTTTCCCTGCATCGGGATCGTCTCCCTCTGTGCCCAAAGGATCATTTCCTTAAGGCACAGCCACCCTCCCTGGGCTCCCATCTCTTCAATACTCTTACTCTGCAGTGCGTCCTTGACTAAACACCTGAGTTCATTGAAATCAGCTTTCCTAAAGTCTAGCACTTTCACACTACTAGTTACCTTACCCAATCGACGTCTTATGATGAATTCTATTATTTGGTGATCACTGTCCCCCAGGTGACCACCGATCTGTAGGTCCCCTACCGTATCATCCCCTGTTGCCAATACCAGGGATCCCCCTAGTGGGACCATGTACCTCCTGTGTCAGGTGGAGGTCCTGTACACAGGATAGGAACCTGCGTGAATGGTGGGACTTTACTGTCTGCATCTCCCAGCAGATGTCTGGGTAGTTTAGGTCCCCCATGACTACTGCCTCCCTAGTTTTTATGGTCTCTGAGAGCTGCCTCAGGAGCCCCAAATCTAGTTTTTTCCCCTTGGTGTGGGGGTCTGTAGCAGACCCCTACCACCAAATCCCTTTCTCCTTGACCTTCATGTAACCTAACCCACAATCCTTCTACTTTCTCCTCCCATTCTGTTTTGATAAGGATAGATATATATCGTTCATTGACATAGAGCGCAACCCCTCCCCCTCTCTTCCCCACTCTATCCTTTCTGTACAGCTTATAACCCTCAATGTGTACCGCCCAGTCATGGGAAGAATCCCACCAGGTTTCTGTTAGCCCTACTAAGTCGTAGGTGATTTCTGCAAGCAGGAGTGCTAGGTCATCCTGCTTGCTCCGCATGCTCCTAGCATTAGTGTATAGGCACTTGAGCCCTGTGACTGGTGCCTTTGTTGCCCCCTGGCTCTGATGCCCAAAGGGCCCCTTATTGCTTACCTGCTTATTGCTTACCTGTGGTGTACTTCTGGCCGCCCCATGGATTGCAGGTTCCCGATGTTCTCCTTCTTCAGGCTGGGCTGTCCTTGATTCTTTGACTTTAGCAAGACTTCTGACATTGTCTCCCAAAGAATTCTCATTAACAAGCTAAGGAGATATAGACTATATGAAATTACTGTAGGGTTGATACATAATTGGTTATATTATATCATCATGCTTATTGGGTAATCATCAATAGCACAATGTTTAATTGGGAGGAGGTATAAAGTTTAATTCCTCAGAGACCTGTCCTAGTTCCACTATTATTCAACAACTTCATTAATGATTTGGATCACGGGATTGAGTGCACACTTAGCAAATTTGGAGATTAAACCAAGTTGCATAGAGTTGCAGATACTTTGGAGAGGAGGTTTAGGATCTAGAATTACCTAGATGGACTGGAAAAATTATCCATAATCAATGAGATGAGATTCAACAAGGACAAGTATAAAGTCCTGCATCTGTGACAGAATAACACAAACTGAGAATACAAACTGGGAAATGGCTGGCTAGGCTGTAGCACTGCAGAGAAAGAATGCTAACAGTGGACCATAACCTGAATATAAGTCAGTGTGCTCTTGTTGCAAAAAGTCAACAGCACAGTGGGTTGCATTCAGAGGATCATAACTTGCAAATCAGGGAAGTAATTTTTCATCTCTATTCAGTACTGATAATGCCTCACCTGGAGTAATGTGTCCAGCACTCCCCATACTTCAAGAAGGATGTGGACAGATTGGAAAGAGTCCAGCAAAAGAGCTACAAAAAATGATTTGGGGCCTGGGAAGCATGACTTCTTAGGAAAGGCTCAAAGATCTAGGGTTATTTAGTCTGGAGAAGAGAAGAATGAATGGGGATTCGATAACAGTCTTTTTAAGTACATGAAGGGTGATTATAGAAAGGATGGAGATGGGCCATAGGGGACCAGAATAAGAGCAACTGCCTCAAGCTGCTTCAAGGAATAGCCTCAAGTTGCTGCCAGGGACATTTTAGGCTGGGGATTAGGAGGAACTTTCTGACTAGGAGGTGTCAGGTATTAGAACAGAGTTCCTAGAGAAACTGTGGAGTTCCTTGGAAAATTTCAGTTTAGACAGACACGTGGCTGGAATTGGTTTTAGTCAGGGATGATCCTGCCTTGAGTAGGGGACTGGAGTAGATGACCTTTTACGGTCTCTTCTAGCCCTACTTCTCTATGATCACTTGCTATTTTCTGACCGATAATTTAGGAAATTGTCTTTTTCTTTAAGAAAACAAACAAAAATATCACCTACCTGTTTCTCCTCTCATGTTCAAAAAGGAAACTGGAGGGAAACAAAATCTATGGCCATAGAATTAGATAAATTGTATGAGCCCTAATTAAAGCTATATGTTGCTTCGTTGTTAACAACAAACTACTGAATGATGAGCAGAATATGATGTTCCCTCTAGTGACCTGCTCATTTCTATCTATTATTTTTTTGTCACCAATGTATTCAGGCCAATTTATTCAGATCAGTTCTGTTATTATTTGACTAATCTGTGGTATCCACCATTCTTATCATTGTTTCATTCATGAAACATTTTAAAGATGAACTTACATGTTATGGTTATACCATGCTAAATTAGTTCAATTTTAAGTGGTATTAAAGTTAAAATATGCTATGAACAGTCACACACTAAATGTTAATACACATTCTTGCTTGCATAGATCTGACTTGAACCTAAGGGGCTGATGAACAGGTGTGTGGCTAGGAGCCAGGACAGCCTACTTTGGGCAGTGGAGAAGGAGGAAAGTGGCCTGAATACAGTGTATCCTTGCATTTTGGAGGACCGCAGATTTCTCATTTCATCTCTGTGGAGCAGAACGACGACGTTTCTGTAACATAAGCGAGGTACCATGGCCCAGAGTTAACCCTCACTTGAAGTGCTATTAACTGAGAGGCTTAAAGGGCACTTACCATGAGTTAAGGAGCTTTAACATGAAGACACAGTCACTTTTAAGTGCCCTTAGTATGGTCTGAATTTAACATGTAACTTAACCTTTACTCTCCTAAATAACGTAGACATCTAGACACCTAAAGTTGGTGTCACACATTCAGCTTAACACTTATGAGATTCACTTAAAATGTAAAAAAACAGACTCATGTTCAAGCAGTTTAGCACATGTTAAGTGCTCTCCTGTGGTTGCAAAGTTGTTCCTTTTCAGGCGAGGGTTATCTCCTAACACATTCGAATCATAGTAGGTCACTACATTGTAATGATTTGCAGCTGTTGCAAATTAACTTGTGACAGCACCCTAACATATACTAACTTTAATACATCACGACATTCCAATTTGCACCTCTTGCAAGTTAAATGTGTGAAAAAGGCCCAATTTTTAATTTTTTTCTTAATTGAGTCATAGGTAACAAGTAGGCTATCATATATTCTTAATATCAATTATAACTGCTTCATCCTCAATAATGGATGCCTCAAACCTAATTTGATAACATGTATTTAGTAATAACTTTAATGCATTAATTATTAATGAATAAAGTAACTGTAAAGATCTATTGAGTTATTAATTTATTACATTTATTTGAATGTTGACATTTAGCATATCACTAGCTAAGTGATGTTTTTCAGACAGCTGTCTTTAATATCTTTTCCAGTAGGTTGGAATGACTTCTGATTCTTGTGTCTCAGCCCATATGTAGTTTTTAAATAAACAGTTAACCTATCCGAATTAAGCATATTTCATATAGTGTTTTAACTGTTGCAGTCATATGTTCCTTTTCCTGACAATTTGACATTGTGTGTTATTGGATTTGTGAAGGTCATCCACTTCATAATAAAGTTCAGTGAAATCTGAGGGATGGGTAAAGAGATACTACTATAACTGTCCACAGTGTATTGAAATATATCAGTAACCAAAGATCGTATCATCATGAAATTTTCACACATGGTAGAACTCTATTTGTTAACTACAGCAAAGGGTGATGCTTGACATTTAAATCCTACCATACTATTAAGATCTTATCAGACCATAAGATAATAATTTTGAAATGGATAAAAATGTTCCAGAATATTATTAAGCAAATATAAAATATTTTATTAAGAAAAATGTAATTTGGATACATCTATTTAATATGTTATATTTTCATACGTGTTTAGCTCCATCATCAGTATTTCTTACAAAAAAATATTTTGCTTTTGTATAGATGGCTGTCTAAATTTAGATTCTCCAGCCCATTATTAGGGAACTAAGTGGACCAATTTTCTTAAGCCATGAGCCCATACAGACACTTTTGAAAATGAGTTATAAAAATCTGGTGTTCATATTTTTATAGCATTTAAACAAGAGTAGAACATAGCTGCCCAGGCCATCAGCTCCACTTCCTGCATTTGCAAGCACATATTTGTTCACAAGACAATTCACTGTGTCCTCTGTTGCACACACAGGCCCCAGAACACATATACAATTAAGTTATAACGTACTGCAGGAAGAGAGCAAGAACACTAGTGCCTGGGGTGCCATAATGGAAGGGAACTACTTATTTAAAAACATGCTGGCATGATTTGAGGAAACTGTCTGTGCTGCACGCTGCAGAAAGGTCTCTAATGGTCTTTGCCACTTTAACCTGGTGGGGAGGGGAAACAGACTTGAAATCTGTTGATCAGTTTGAGCATGATCTGATCTGTGAGATGCATCCAACCACCAGATACCTGAGAGGTTTTCATTTTGAAACCCGGCAACCCTAGGCAGTCTTCCAGTTCTAGTATGGCAGATGTCTAAAATTCAGAAAGACATAAGGGGGAGGGGGGAGATGTATTCTTTAGGAAATAAATATTTACTGGCACTCCAATAGAATCTCTGAAGCATGATATTTCTAGGCATCTCCCACCTACATGTAAGCAGTACCTCTTCCCTCCCCTACATCCTAATACCAAACATTGTTAGCACACTCATAGATCTATTAAGCACTCAAAACCACTTATCAAATTTTCTGATTACTACTCCAAGAAAATCACTTTCCTAGTCTACTATACTTTACATACATTTATCAAGCTCTGTCTTGAGGCAAATAAGATTCCTTACTGCCATTTCTATTTGGAAGTCCATTCCAGAACTTTACTTTCTCTCCTTTTTCTACTTTCCACTAAATGTCACCAACTTATGCCTATTTTAATCTTGTACCAATTTATTAACTTAAACAGCTCTTTTTCGTCACTGGTATTTCCCTTGAATGTACTCATCCCCATCTCAACTTCATTTTGCTAAACTAAATAAACCAAATTCTTTTCTGATTTCTGTTTCTCTGATTATATTAATGACCCTTCCCTGCATGTGTTCCAGTTTAATTTGATCTTTCTGTACATAGATGACTACTTTTTTTTTTCTCTTTATGATAATGGGAGAAAAATGGGGTCCTCCTCCATAGTGACAGTACCTCCAAATTTGGAGTAAGTTTCGTAAACAGAGAACTAGTTCTTGCACCAAGGCTGTTAATAAAAATATTAAACATGATGAGTCACAAGACCATCCTAGAAAACATCATTCCACCTTCAGGGTATAGTGTCCTTACTTCCCTCCTGGTCCTATTTTCATTTGTGGGACTGACAAAATTATTGTATTTTCTGTTGCATGGTCCAGCTCAGCTAAGCTTTTAGCTATTATTGCCGTTTCTGTACATTCTGATTTCTGATAGGAAGGGGTTTTTAACTATTCAATCCCCTTTTCCATTCCTTATCTATTTTCTATTTACTCTTATTAACCTGTTTGATATGTTGCTTTCATGAGGGTTAGTGACT
>NW_005841843.1:3070111-3122266 GCF_000455745.1 Alligator sinensis
ATTTTGCTTAGGATACAAGGGCCAAACAGTATTTGCACCTTTGACTTCAAGTAATGCCATGCTTCTCTTGCATTTAACTTCTTGGGCTCTTGGGTACAGCCAACTTCTCTAATTTTCTTAGTGTCTCAAATTTGCCCTTATAGGATGCATCCCAATGAGCACAGCTGTGCGGTATATGGTGCTGCAGACACATTTGCAGCACCACATACCGTACGTTCGGCTGTTCTCCTCACTGCAAGGTAGCAGCATGGGGTGGGGTTTTTGACCCCTGGAGATCCCAGGCTCAAAAAAACTTGTGCAAAAAAACCCAGAGCAGTGCAGACAGGGGCAGTGCACATCATCCAAATCCAGAACCTGGTCAACTGGAGCCATGCTCTGACTGCTGGCCAGGTTCTGAGCAGCAGGATAGCTGCTGCTGCAGCCCTAGGATGCCCCCAGGACTCCAGGTAAGGCTACTGAGACCAGCCCAGTGCTGGCCCCAGCCTCCTGCATCCCACCTGGGGTAACCTGCCATGCACTAGAGGGCATGTGGAACAGGTGTTCCCTGGGGACATGTAGCAGCAGCACAAGGTGTGCCACTACTACTTGTCCCCAGGGAAACAAACATCCATGCTTGTGTGGACACAGCCATACAGATCAAAAACCTAATCATAGTTTTTTCTTTATTAGAATTTAGATTGAACCAAATCAGCTCATGATAAATAGATCCAAGTTTATTTCTCAAAGTAGCTCTTCTGTAATATTTTCACTAATTCAGTGACCATTTACTAGTGAGATCTATTCATTATTTTGTCCAAGAATATCTCTCTGTGTTGTTATTGATAGCACTTTTTCGCCAGTTTTTGAAGATTAAGTTTTGCTTAATCGCACAGCTTAAGTTACTGCTAATTTCTCCCATATCATTACACAGATCTCGATTTATATCTAAGTTTGAGTCTGAGAGTCTATAGCACACTCATACACATGTGCATGGATTGAGTGTATTACACTTTTATACTCAAACACTCCTAGGGAATAAAATGTCAAATTTTGTAAGGAATAGAAGGATATTTAATTGATAATTTAACATATTGCTTATGTGATCTTCCAAAGCAAGTTTTTAGACATGAATCTGAAAACTATTAAAAACTGCTGTTATCTGTTATAAAACTGAGATTTCTTCACATTCTCAAAAGGCACTAAAGTATAACAATTACTTCAGAGCAGTAAAAGGTAACTTGTAATGGTGCCGACACTACTACTACTGTATCTGGCAATAATTTGCTATTTCCCAGACCTCCTTTTTTACATATTCTTTACTAATGTATTAGCATGTAACTTCTGGTAAGTGTAATTTCCATTTGATATGTTGCAAATGACACAACATAAAAAAAAAATATATAAAAAATCATCCTAAGCCTCCACTTATGATTGGCAGCCCTAAATTTTTTTTTCTGCAGGTTTCTGATCTTCTATCACCTCATTCTTGTTTTTGATCCTTCTGTTTTTCTGTATCAGAATTAATGACACCTACCTTATCTACAAGCTAGGGTAAATTAGAAAGATATACTTCTGCATCCTAGAACATGAAACATTTGTCATTGCAACCTATAAACTAAGACTGGTTTAATAAGTTATAATTAATAAGTATTCTGTAATTTAAGAAAACTAAACAAGAATAACACACTTAGAAAACAGAACAGATATCTGTAGCAAGTTCAGGCTCTGGGGGCAGTTGTGACACCCCACACTACCTTTGCCCTATGTCAGCTATAGAGTACCTCCCCTTCTCACTTGCCTGCCATGCTTTTATGTAAATTAATTGTTCAGGAGGCAGGCTTCCTAATGGGTCTTGGAGCAAGCTGCCATTTTTCCGACAGGCAGCAGGTCCCTCCTAGACTCCACCAGTTTCGATGCTGAAAGGGCCCTGTTGATTCATCCATTCCCCCCAGGCCACCTTCAGGGCTATTCATGGCTTCCAACCTTCCCTACAACCATGCCTATGCCTCACAGATATTCCTGTACAGTCACTCCCTTGTTGGGGCCTTGGTCTTCTTAGCTTCTATCTCTTTTCTCTTCCTAGGCCTTCTAACCTGGGCCCACTATGTGGGACTTGGCTCTATGCTCTCTCTTTTTTTTTTGATTGTTTTAGTCCAGGGCCCTCTGTCCCTGGCCCTGTCTCTGCCCTGCCTTCGGCAATGAGCCTGCTTCAGCTCTTTCTGGGCCCCTGGCTGGGTCTTCAGCCCTGGCCCATGTCTTCAGGCACCGAGCCTACTTTGGCTCTGTCTGCCTAGGTGCTCTGGCTCTGCTTGACCTCTTCCCAAGATAGGCTGCCTTCTCTCTCTTGACGGCTGCCTGATTTTGGGCAAGAGCTCATTCCCTATCCTGGGCCCCTAGCCCTGGCTGGCACAGGACACATACGTGCCCTCAGGCACTACTGGGACCTCTGACAATCCCCTATAGTCCCAAACCACCAGAGTGAATTGTAACAAAGAAATAAGCACACTGGCTCTCACACAACCTAAACCTGCACAGCATCCAAACACCAACAGTAGCTTTCTGTTAGAGCAGCACTTGCCCGCTGATAGCAAGTATTCAGTGCCTTACTTGCCTCCGTAGGGGATTCCAGGAGTCATCAGCACTCCTTCCCACAGTTTGCAACCAGGAGCTCTTCACTCTGCAGCTGGCTCAGACCCTAGGCTCAGATGCTGCCTAAGTCCTGCCCTTTCTGGTCAGATGGTACTCCAGCTCTGCAGGGGTTTCTCATTAGGGCCTGAAGGCTAGTTGCCATGGCAGCTTCTGAATGGTGCTTTGGCAGACCTTTGCTGCCTAAACTAGTCTGTGTCCTGTTGTCTGGCACCTACTTCTGCAATAGGCAGTCATAGTCTCTTGCCCCAAGCTGTCTATTCCCCTGCTGCCAGCTCACCCTAGCCAGAGCTTTCCTGACTAATTGCAGTTGAGTCTTTTTTCTCTAATGGGTAGCTCCTTACCTAGGCACAGTGTTTCTTTATTGCCTTCCCTCTGATAGCTGGTCTGAAGTCAACTGCCTCTGCTCTATTAGCTACAATTTCTCTCCCAGACTCTCTGTTACAATATCCAGGAGTAGCTGTAAGTAGGGACCCTACCTAATTCACAGGAGCTGCCTCCATATTTTGCAGTCCTGCATGGCGTTGAGTGCCATTTTTGTGGCAGAGCGTGGTGCCCCCCCCCCACACCTCTGATTGGCTGAGGGGCCCCAGAAGTCCTGCCCCTCCCCAGAGGTGGACAGATGGCAATCTGTTAATCTCCTGGAAGGGGGAAGGACTTCTGGGGCCCCTTTGCTAATTCCCTCCCTCTCCCCATGCTCCAGGCCATCAGGGCTTCCCACCCTTTTCTGTTTCCAGCTACTTCCTTTCCCCCTGCCCCCTACCTGCTTCCACTGGGTCACTGCCATTTTCCTGCTTTTTCACAGTTCCCACACTTTTGTGCAGGGGACTGGGATTTTTCATAGAGGACCTAGCAAATTCATGGTTTCCACAAAAAGCACAAAATCATGAATTTTGGTAGGTACTTAGCTATAAGCTCTGTTACTATGTGGTACCAATACTCATGACTACAAGATTATATTCTGTTCTAAATGAGAGATCACATATGTAAAAACGAGCCTGTCTGAATATGCAGGTTTAATGAAAAAAGAAAGAGAAAATATATGGTAAAATTAAGAGGCTCAAAATCAACAACCAATTAAACATATTATGTTCTTCCAATTCTGTTTCACTGCAAGCTGTGATACTGCCATGTAATTTAGCTTTGGAAAACATGGTGCGAGTGTTCCTTATTCTCTCCACAATAAAAATGAAATAAAGATATGGAAAACCACAAAAACTTTTAATGTCTCTGATTAAAATGCCTTCAAATTATGTGAGAATTTTTCTTGATCAATTAGAAATCTAAGTCAAAGAGCCCCTTGTCAACCTCCACTTATCTCTCTAGAGCTATGGCCCCAGATAATTAATAACAATATACCTTCTCAAATACTTCCACCTACCCAGTAAATCTCCTAATGTCATAATGCTGCAGAATAAATACACAATTTTATTGTAGATTTCATATTTGATCTGAGGTTGAAATTTCCTGAAAGTGATGATACATTCTCTCCCTTGGCATGTTGAAAAAAAAAAAAAATTATCTTCCATCATCTGGGGTAATTAAAAGTCTCTCTTGCAAGACCTGTTAGCACTAGGTAACACTTTTACCTCCAACCTATAACAGAGATGGCCAGAAACCAGGAATTTAGGGCATTTCATTATCCTAGTAGCCTTATCTGCTTGGGAATCTAAAGGGTTTTATTTTTTACAGTTCATTAGGCAAAGATGTTGCTACATTATAGACAAACTAGCATTTTAACTAGAATATTCATTGTCAAATAGCTGAACAATTTCTTCTTCTTATGCCATCCCATACAGAGGTTGGTAGCCAGTTTTTCTCTGAAATCATGGTGTAGTCTAGAGATGAATTTTAACTAATTAATGTGTACTAATAATTGATGTTTGGAAATAAAAGTGTCATGGAGATTAAAGTTGAAGATAAAAAGCCAGAAACTGAAGTGCCGAAGTGGCTACATGGATATCTGTAGGCTTTAGTGCAGACTACCAGAGAGAAACTGGAAGAAAATAGCCTTTGAACCAGTATGCAGCTTCTCTGTTAGCAGTACATATTCATTTAATTC
Source organism: Alligator sinensis (assembly GCF_000455745.1). Classification (NCBI taxonomy): domain Eukaryota; kingdom Metazoa; phylum Chordata; order Crocodylia; family Alligatoridae; genus Alligator; species Alligator sinensis. The sequence goes on from NW_005841843.1 coordinate 3,074,799, forward strand.
TGTTTCTCAAAAAAACAATATTTTGTCTCTGCTACAACAGGGGAGCATGGGGAAGAGTTAAGCATAACTTCACTTTTTTGAAGTGGTTTTATGTGTTAGGGCTTCTTATCCAGTAGGTTGGTGCTAGCAGATACAACAAAGGTTAAACATTAAGTTGTATATGGCCAATACAGAGTGATTCTTCAACATAGAGAAAAGCATGGAGAGGCATATGGTGTATACAGTGCACAAATGCTGGGGGGGTGGGGGGGCTTGTGTGTGCAATTTTAACACCTAGAATAGGGAGGGCAACTCCCACAGATGCCTGAGGTAGAATGACAGAAATCAGGCTGGAAGACAGAGGAGATAACCAGAGAAGGGAAGGTGGGACACTGATATGGAATGAAGACAGCATGATGGCAGAATTAGAGAGTTAATTGCCAAGAATAAGGTCAATTTTTCTATAAATGTAAAGGAAATCCATGCAGAGGTTCAAGAAGTTAACCTCAGAAAGTTGGGAAAAATAACGATCATGGCATCTCCATTGTGGCTCAAGTGGAAAAAAGGGAGAAGGACAGAACAAGGAGAAAGACGGTTATACAGGGGGACAGTTAGCTGGAAGCAGTAAGTGGAGTGTATTAAGTAGTTGGTAGAATGTAGAAAAAGAAGGGATGAATTGTTCCTAAATGTTCTGTTCTATATGGCACATTCCTTATTGAACATCATGCAGGATATTTCCCTAAGGACAGTGTTGGTCTCATAGAGATTGTATTCTGTTGTTCTGCATCTAATTGTTGAAAGTGAGGGGGGGGGGGGAACTCTTCCCCTTGGATGTCTATTGTGCAAGTTAATTATATTTTGTCTCCTTTAGAAGTCTGAGTGTCAATCATTTGCTCCCAAAGTGGCTGTGCTATGAAGACATATCTATTATGTAGAGATGTTTACTTTGTGCTTATGCCAGGTGAAGATAAATATTTGAGAAGACTTCTCAAAACCTGCCATGCTTTGGTAGAGATGTTAAATTGAGGTCCCTTTTTCATAGTCCATGGCTCTCCTAGTGGAAGGTCTCATAGCAAATTATGAAGAGTAGAAAATACATCAGTAACTTCTTTCAGTAGAAACTTAGTGTAATACTTTAAGTAATATTTTTCCTAAATATTTGGTGGACACAAAAATGTATTGAAGTACATATTTGGGGAGAAATTTTTAATGGAAGTCTAACAGTAAAGCAGTCTTAAATGTGATTAATATATATGTAATACATTTTCCATATGATTATGCCTTGTTTGTCTATTTAGCACTTTACTATTACCTGCTTGTTATCATAAGCAGCGGGGTGCACTAAGACTTATCACTTGTCAGCTCTCTAATATAAAAACTCACAATTCCTTGAAAAATTACAGGGAACTCAATAGTTTATGACAATTGAATAAGAGAGGATCATACAGAAAGATACAACTATCACCATTTTTGTTTTAAAACTAGAAAGTTCTTAAGCTTTAAAGAAAACATGGTTCTAGGTACCCTCTTTTTTTGTCAAATGGAGTTTTATAATTGAGCTAACTAAACATACCCATAAAATTTAACCTCAGGACTTTCTTTTATCACTTGGATCACATGGTGGGAAAGGGAAATACCAAAATAGTTCATCACCTCCAGCCACTGTCTGTTGATGTCTGCCACTGGATTAGCACTGAGAAAGCCAATTCAAGCAATAAGAAACCAGCTGTCAGGGAGTGTTTTTCCTTGGAGGTGGTAAGTACGTATCTTATAGCCAAGGAAAACAGCATCCAACATTAACTGTCCTTGCCTCTTCCATATAATAACTTCAAATTTCTAAGGCCATAGTTCACAAATTTAAATTCACAGTCAGCAGAGGATCAATTTAGCAACAGAATTCTGTGCACAAATATTCAGATACCAAGGATACCAAGGACTTTTCCACTTAAAGAAATCTTTGTCATGTCTGGCAGTCTGCTATCTTAAACATTCTGTGAAATGGTGACTGTGAACAGATACAATGGAAAATTCTGTGTGAGATTATAGCTACTGAGAATGATTAGAACCTGTTTATAAAAATATATATCTTAATCCAGGAAAGTGAAGGATTGTGTAAATTCAGGCATTCATGATCCAGTTCTGAGTAACTGATTATTGGTTAAGAAGAATAAGATGACCTTTTCTTTTTTTTTTTTTTGGACAGGGACTCATTAGTTTTCAACTCTTCATTTTCTATTTGCAACCTAATGACTAATGAAGAAGGCACATTGAGAGTGTTATTGTTATGTGAAATATTAGTAAAATATGGTACTGAGTGCCCTCTTCTTCAACTGAATACCATATTGATACATGACCTGGAAATACATCAAATAAATGCATAGATTGATGACAGTATTCACTTATCTAGTGTAATTTGTTCTTGAGTGTGTTTTCTTTGTAAACCTTACATTATTGCACTTGAAATAAATTGTAAATGTATGTTTCACAATACTCTTGTACCTCACACTGCAAAGTAAGTTTTTTGGGGGGGGTTGTGTGCGTCATTCCTCTGTATCCCATCTCAATAAGTTAATTAGAGGAGCTGCATTCAAAATAACATTGAGGCCTGAGACAGAGCCACATAAATAAGGTGGGAGGCTGTTTTCACAGCACTGTTTTAAAAAAATGCTATTTAAAGGTGTAAGTTTAATGCTAATCACAAAATAAGGTATATAAAATGGGTAGGCTCACATGTTGCAAAATTATTTTTGAAAGATGAGACTAAAACAGAAACCTGTGGGTTTTCTAGCAATATGTACAAATCACTGTCTGAGATGCATAACATTTACTTTCAGAATTAGCCTCCATTATCTTGCAAAATATTTTTAGACAATTTACTTGATTCTCCAAGGGTTGGCAGAGTATATTAAGAGTGGTTATTTAAACATGCTATTGTCTTGTGAGATCTAATTTAATATCTGTATCAAAACCTCTCTTATTACACTTGTTCCATCTTAAAGCATCTTTGTGCATCTGTTGTTAACATGTTTATGTGCAGCTGGGATTCACCCGGAGTTTTATATGTTCCACCAAAACTAACTGTGTTTTCATGAAGGCAGGCTTAATTTGTCTTTCACTACTGCTGAGCTGATCTGGGGAAAGGACATAAAAAAAACCCTTCAAATTTCTCAGATCAAAAAATGAAGTTTAAAAATAGGCACAGAAACAGAAGGAAAATATTTTACATTAGAGTATATAAAAACTGCATTTGTGGGTGTATAGGCTAGTAAAAGCAATGTAGCCTAAAAGATCAAGACATCTAATCCTGGAGTTATTACTGATCTGTTTTTGGCCTTGAGCATACCTAGCTATCTTTTGGGCTGTTTCAAAATCACACAGGAAAGGTGAGGAAAGTAATTGTTTAATGACAGTACAGTGTTTTGGATATACTATGCCTTATTCTTTTTTGAATGCAGTTTAAGTCAATGCATTTTCTTCTATTGATTTCAGTAGGAACTGAAAGGCAATAAAGTACAAAAGAATTTTTGGTGGTGTTATAATTTGTTGTGTACCATAATGTACTCACATAAGCATATGTGTGCATATCTGTGTGGTAAATTAGGGAAATTACAGTCTTGGATTAAGTGTAATTTAAGTTTTATTAGGTACTCATTCTTTATATTGTTCACATGGTAGTTTAAATAAAACAGGAAATACAACAGACTCAGCTACTGTTGTCATAGGACCTTATCAGAGACAATGTTTACATTAAAAAAAATCATAAAACCTTTCCTCAAAATAAATACTATTTTGAAAATCCCAGAAGAAAATTTTACAGAAATGTAATCAATTTTATTCAGCTCTGAGTGTGTTCTTTCACTATATAATTGCAACAAAGTGCTGTCCATGGTCTTTAAAAGTTAATGATTTTCACTGCATTTTCTTTTGTTGTGTTTGTGAGCTTTCTAAGAATTACTGGATAAAGAATAATTTTATTTATTATTATAAATTTGTCATAATAATAAAAATTAACCATCAAGTTATTTTTAAACTATATCTAATAGTTGAGCTAGACTCATATACCCAGTGTAAATAGGAAGATATTAAGGGCACTTTTACATTTGCTCTGGGGGTGCAGGGGGCACTTTAATTAGAGTGGTTCTGAGAGCCGCTTTAATTAAAGCATTGCAGCTTCTCATATATTAGTACCCCTGCACTTCAAAATGGTGGTGGGGGTGTTAGAATTAAATCTTGTTTGATGAGCTTCAGTTAAATCATCTCCACCACCATTTTGAAGTGCAGGGACACTAACATACAAGATGCAGAGGCTGACTGGAGTGCAGTAATTACCACACTCCAATAGACTGAATTAATTGAGTCTGCTCCAATGAGCTGTAATTATAGCATGTTGGCACAGCCCCACAGCATGTGTACAGGCACCCTAAGTCTTTAAATAAACACAAAGGAAAAAATAACAAAAACACTGAAATCAAAGAAGAATCCACTTTGGGAATGATTTAGGCATGCACATACCTTTAGTGATTTTAATATATACATTACAATCATCAAGATGCATGCCTATGTCATACATAGGTGCAAAAACACATGCATATGCATAGGCCAACACAAAAAAGCATTTAAACCTGTAATTAGTTTTCTCTTTTGCAGTTAATTCTTTTACTTTTTTGTTTCCCTACTGTCTCCTCCAGTAGTTGTCCAACTGACTTACAATACACTTTAATTTTTTTTGAGGAATGGAGAGTACAGAAGTACTGGAAATGAAAATGAACTGTGTTAATTAAAAGATTTGCAGCAAATCTAAGTATTTTTTAGCACTTAATTGAACCCAACATTTGTTAGGTCAATTTATTGTTATTGACCAAAAGAGCTTCAGACCTGAAGTTAGGGATTAAGACAGGTATCATAAGTTAGAGACATGTAGATATTTAGATACAAAAGGTAATTACATTATACAAAGCAGTTACACACAGTATTGAAGCACTCCATAATACTTACAGAACCAAGAAATGCAGAAAGAAACTAACCAGGCTTCTTGCAATGTAAGATAGAGTTGGCTGAAACAGGCTTGTCAATATTTAGGTGTTGATTCTAGGAATAGGGTGAAGGAGCCTACCTTTTTTATCTCTCACTCTGTCTCATGGAATGTACAAACAATTTCTATAACTAGAGGTAATAGGTAAGAATTAAAAAACAGTGTTTAGGAACAAGGATGTCAACAGGAAAGCTCCCCTCACCAAATGAAGGGGTATTTTCCTGGTTCACAAATCTTAATATAGATCTTCTAGTAATGCCTATATTTATATAACCCTATGTTTAAAAAATCACCCCATCCCCTCCTCCTTTCCATGGTAGAATTACTGAAGTAGTGCTATATGCCATTAGTATTTTGAATATTACTTTGAGGTGGAGCCAGCCCAGCTCCATAGTGCAGAACTCCCTGCCATTCCCCATAACCTGCATGTGGCAGTGAACTGAGCTGGGTTGCCAGCTTCATCATGTGGGGTTCGGGTGGAGAACCCAGAAACTTCATGTGAGCCTCACACAATGGAGCTGGTGGCCCAGCCATGTGCAGGGACTGCACACTGCCAGGGGGATCTGTGAGATGTGGACTGTGAGTGCCCCAAGGGCCCACCGCCTGCTGCTGCTGCTGGCAGCAAATGCTGTGTGCAGTGTGGGGGAATGTGTCTGTGGGGCGGCTTCAAGAACACCCCATTATACACATATATCCACACCCCTAAATACACCACATGCCTCACCCCCCAGCCTCACCCCTTACATACCCTACAACTCTCCCCACACACCACAGCCCCCCTACAAGCCCCATACCCACCCACATGCACAAACATACCCCCACAAACCCCCCACACACATCCACATACCCACCCACTCACACATACCCACCCACACACACACACACACACACACACACACAGCAACAGCCCCTCACAAACCCCATACCCATCCACCCTTTCCCTCCCTCTCCCCACAATATATGAGAGTAAGATTTAATTTTGAGCTGTTATGCAATCACGTCTATATACACTATGCAAACACATACAAATCAGGACAACATTATTTTTTAATAAAATTAAAATGTATTATAGTGGATGTTTGATTTTTAGGGTCTTTTTTGGGTTCCAAGATGACAAAACCCCTCCCAGAAGGAGTACTTCCAGGGGCAATGGGAGGGACTTCTTGTGGCAAAGGTCAGGGGTTAGGGGTGGGAGTTCCAGTCCCAAGATGGTGACCAAGGGAAAGAACACCTGTCAAGGGGCAGGGCTACCCTTGCGGTACTTGACAACTAATCAAAACTCATTAAACGGTCCTCCAGCTAAAATAATTGCCATCCCTGGTTTAAATGTTACTTCATTTCAACCCACTGAGCTGCTGGTTATGACCCTTTCAGGCACTTTTTAAATTTTTCTTTCTGTATAAAATTTAAATATAGTTTTAAATCTACAATCTATAAACTTAGTATTGTAAGAGAAAGTGAATTTAAAATGGGCTGTTGCATGTCAAACACCCACAAATAGAAAAGGGGGACTTCTGGGGATGGGACAAAGTAATTCACATAGTATGAAAAATTAAGAAATGGGTGGGGAAGGGGAAATACATATTTATTCTACATATTTATTCAAAAGAGTACAGAAAATTCATCCATGTCTTTTTTTCTGTAAATGTTTACTTAGTTTATTAGGAACTACTTTTCCTACTGGAAGTTTATGATGAATAAAATACCATAAAATTATACTTTAAACTTAATTTTAGAATCCATTTTAAAAGCAATGTATCATAAATTAATAGAAATAATTCAGGGCATGTATTGGTAGCTTATGGGTCTAGGCATGTATTGGTAGTTTATGGGTACATGCTTACACATGCATGTACTTTGTCCTGGTCATTTCTTCAAGTTATTGTATATACATATGTACTGTGGAAGCCATTTATGTATGTGAGTGGTTGAGGACAATTGGCTTAAATCCACAGCATTCAGCAAGAACCTATGTTCCATATCTAATAGATTAATATTGGTATAATGAGTGACAGTCCAATAGATAGGAGCTTGTATTAAATACTTAAATGTTCAGTTGAATCACCATTACATGCATTTTCTGAGATTAATTCCTTGTGGTGAATAAATAGTTTCAAGGCATTCAAGTACCATGGTGATGTGTATATCACAAGAACCACAATAGAATGCAATTTTAAAGAAAATGCTCCAAACGTTTATTAGAACTATTATTCACTTGCCGTTAGTGGGACAAATTCAGAGATCATTCCTATAGCCTCTTGACTATTGATGAGAAAAGGAAAGGCAAAAAGCTAATAGCGAACATATCACTGAGACATGTATATAGTGAGGCTTCTTCACAGTTTAGAGGGATGGGAACAGAAATTTATCACTGAAGGCTGCTGCTCTGCCCAGATTGAATGGAGTAGTAGTTAAGCAGGGAAAGATTGGGGTAAAGGATTTGGCAAAAGCAAGTGTGATGGGGCCATGGCAGGGAGAGAAGCTGCGGTCAGTGATGTACATATAATACTGTATGTGCAAATTATATGCCTAGTGACCCTTTTCATATTTCAACATTTCTTGTTGCCTTCCTGCAGTTTTGCTTTCCTCAAGAGTAGATAACAGATGACCTTAGGAGAAAAATGAGCCAAAGGTTGTCATAAGGGTCAGCAAGGAAAAGACTTGGCAAAGCTTCTGACAGTTCCCATGGAACTGTTTCTTGCATCTAGTAGTTCACTGATGTACATAGGGACATGGAATTGCTGGCTCATCTCCACTTCTCTGAGTGAATCATGAGGAGCAAGGGACCATGTTCAGCAGTCCTGCTATGAGCTCTGCATTGTTATCACGAAAACCTTAATGTAGGCATAAATGAATGTATCTCCACTGATTTTAAGTTTGACCTGTTTACACTGTATGTGAATTTGGGCCACTACAGACTGCCAAATAAAGCAAAAAATATTTTACTGTATAGGAATTGTTTTTAGGTTAATTAACCCATTGGCGATGTATAGGGGGTGCATGTGCACCCCCTGAGTTTGGCCACTACTGCCACTGCTGGCAGCATCTGTGGGTGGTCACTGATCGCTGCATGGTGCTCACTGCCACCGGCACTGCCTGTGGGTGGTCACTGTGTCCCCCCCAGCCTCGGGAGGCAAGAGGCATTCATTGATTAACCTACTGAAAATATTCACTGAGAAACCTTCTTTTCTAGAGTCAGCCATGCTGGGCACAGCAAAGATAAAAGAGAGGTTCAGAAATATCAAAGAATTGGTTATGGTCCATTGATTTTCTGTCCTGGCCTCATTACAAATTAGAGAAGCCAGGGGATTTATATACTTCCCCAACTCAGGTCCTTTACTGTGGAGGGATATAGGAACAGAGATATAAGAACTCCAAACAACAGCATCCAACCAGCAGGGGATTTCACTAACTTTGGGGTGTCCCTCAGCAGGGAATTTATATAATAGGGCTGTGTGAAGCTTCGGGTGCTGATTTAATTCGGAGGAGATTTGGCCTGATTCGTTGGCCAAATCTCCAAATACAAATCAAATGAGGGGACTAAATAAAAGTTCTGAATTGATTAAGAAAATCTTCGGTGACTTGGGCAGTCCCTGCTTGCTGCAGCAGGGACCTGGACCTGGACTCTGAGCTGGTAAGTAGGGGACAGGGGAGGGGGGGGCTGGAGAAGGGGGAGGGGACCATGAGCCCCCATACCTCCCTCTCCCAGCCCCGCCATGGCTGCCCTGCCCACCACAACTCCCGACCCTTTTAAGAAAAAAAACCCTAGACTCACCAGCTCCTGCAGTGGCCTCGGGGCTTCTTGGGACTCATGAAGAGCCTCCCATGCAGCATGGGGCAGTGGGGCTTATCCCCCCACTAGGCAGGAACCAGTGATCCCAGGCTTTTGTTGTTGTTTTTGTCTTAAAGGGCTGGGAGTTGGGGTGGGTGGGGCAGCCATGTTGGGCAGGCTGGAACAGTGGGGGGGCAGTGGGGATTGCCCCCCTGCCAGGCAGCAGCCAATGAGTGTGGGCTTTTTTTGTTTTGTTTTTTCCTTAAAGGGCTGGGAGCTGGGGCAGGCAGGGCAGCCACTGAGAGTGAGCAGGGGATGGGCCTGTGTGATTCAGAGATTCGGCTGATTCGGCAGCAGCCAAATCTCTGAATCAGATTTGGCCAAATTGATTCGGGACAGTGATTCAAATCACCAGATCGAATCACTGTGCCCCAAATTGGCCAAATCTGAATCCAAAGTGAATAGTAGCTGCTTCGCACAGGCCTATTATATAGATAGTTGCTTCTCCCTCTGTACGACTTGCATGGCACAAAAGAAATATACTTAAGCAAAGAATATGGTCACATTGAGTGTTTATACACATGCTTCAGGAGTGTGGTGGAGGGAGTTTGATTAGAGCAGCTCTGAAAGCCACTGTAATTAAAGTGCCTGGTGTGTCATGTGTATTAGCATCCCTGCGCTGGAAAGTGGTGGTAAGGGGACTTTAACTAAAGCTCATAGTTAAAGTGGCCTAGCATGGGGATTCTGATACATGTGACTCTGGAGTCTGCTGGAGCACCGTAATTGCCACGTTCCAGCAGACCCAATTAATTGAGTTTGCTCTGTCAAAGCAGCCTCACTGCGCATGTATAGGTGCCCATTGTTTCTTGCTTCCCTACTTTCTGACACTGAAATACATGGGGTTTTTTTACACTCTTTACATGAGACCAGTAATGCTAAGTTAACAATAGTAAATCTAATTTTTATTTAAGCACCCCTAAATACTATTGTGCCTTTTATTAGTGCCTTTTAGTCTTCATAGCCTTGATGGTTAAGCAGGATGTGCTCTGGTTTTGCATATTTCACTTCTTATTTATAGACATAGACCCTGGTTCTGAATTTAAAGGGCCTACCACTATGTGAAAGTTCTCCTCAATTGGGAAGAGCTGCAGAACTGGACTGAAATGTGCTGAAAATAATTCACTGGATACATTGAGTTACCCAGAATGCACAGCAGGGTAGTACTTTAGAGACTGACTCATTCAGAGAGGCATAAACTTCCATACGTGATGGTCTACTATGCCAGATACCCTCAATACTCCTTTGAATGGATAGTGCCTGCTCTGAGCAGTTATGAGCATGCCTCGCCTTATAGGTGCAGTTTCTAAAATTCTCTTCTTGAATAGATCCATTAAAGGAATAAGCATAAAAAACCAATGAATACTTGAGTGTGTGTATGTATGTGTGTTTCCATATAGCAATGCAAAGCAAGAATTTGAGCACAGCTAATGCTCTGTGTTCTTATTTGATGTGGTCATACAACCATCTTACTTCATAGTAAATGGCAATATAACCTGTTGTCAGTTTAATTACAGATTTGTCCGTTAGTTCTCTAAAAATAGATAAATTATTTTAGAATAGCAGGATAACACTACTTTACAGGGAGTAATACAGATATTAAAAATTAAATTTCTACCATTCTCTTTTCTTTAATAATCCCATAGCAACAGGAAATAAGTCAATTGTCATTATCCTCTCGGTCTTTTGCAACGGTTTCTTTTCTGGTCCTTTCCCCTCCCCCCCCCTTCCCTTACTAGTAGCAGTAAATGATATATTACTCAACTAGCAATGATTTTTCTTTTTCAGAAAGAAACTCTCAAATGGTATAAGAGGGTTGTGAAGGATTAATCCACAGTTAGATATTCTGATAGCCAAAAGAAAAGACCCCTGTGGCCATACTTTTTACATTTAAAGAGATACTGAATTAATAATGTTTTGTCATCTCATCAGACCTTTAAACTCCTGTGACTGATATCACATCATTTAGCCCATTTAAACAGAATGTCACACTGGAAGGTTTCCATTTTGAGTAGGTCATCCTCAGTAAAGATTCATTAGTGTTCACTGTCCATTTCTAGTAGCTGCTACATTTACATAACCTATGTTAAAAAACATCACCCCATCCCCTCCTCCTCTCCACCATGGTAGAGTTATTAAAGCAGTGCCATATGTCATTATTATTTTGAATAAAAAGTCATATTTGCTGCATAATGTTTAAACATAAGGCTATAAAATTATGTTGGGGGTAGTGAGCAAGGCTGCTGGCAAGGCTAGCTGACCCATCTGGAGTGCTGAAGGCTTCCACAGGACAGATTCCAAGCTTTTTGTGAAAAATACAAGGGAGGGGGGAACAAGTGATTTATGTGTGATGTTCATCGCCAAAAACCCTGGCAACAAATGCATCACCCAAATATTTACAAAGTGCAGCAGAGATGTGTAACAAGAACAAGAATAATTTTTGAGGTTCTCTAACCAATAGTCCCTATGCTTTATTTATTATCTATTGGAAGGTCTTTTCCAGTATCTGTGATATGCGGGTGGAGTGTAAAAAAAATTGCCCTTTTCTACACTGACTCAAGTTTGTACTCCAGTGTGATGTGTATGTGTGTTTAATATCCTCCTTCAGGTGCTTTCTAGAATCTGCCTTTTTAAAAGGGGAAATACAGGGGCTGCCTTATTTTATAAAACAGTAATCTGGCTCCCAAGTGGATAAATTCAAAGCCTTGAATTAGTTAATCATGATGAGTAAAATAGAGTATTTCAGGAGAGCACAGAGCACCACTCCTATTGTCATTATAATGGGTTAGACTCTGAACAGAACTACCTGCTTAACCAAGGAACAGAAAAACTCTTTTGCCCGCTTTCAAGGCTACCCAGACCATAAAGTATGCTCCTACTCTCCAGTTCCTTACTCTAGCTATAATGACTCATTAGTCATACAGTCTTAGAAAGTAGGGGGGAAGCAGTACTTTTGTTGGTACACCGAAGTCTCACTTATACATTATTTAATATGTGGTATCTGCCACACTGGAACTCATTCTGTCTTCCATCTCTATCTACGCCGTATATAAGTAGAGCTGTATGAGTAACTCATGCTTTTGGTTTCCTGGATGAAAAAGAAAGACAAACATTTTTTGTTTGGAATTAACACAAAATGATTTTTCCCTGAGAAACAGCAGCAACATAATGCTTTGCATCCAAAATACTATTGGATTTGGCCTGGAATGAAAGATTTATTTTAATTTACCCTATCATTACCCTTTTAAAATAATGCTTAATGCTAAGCTAAATACTGCATCATTTCAAAATGAAAAAATGGAACATTTTGTTTTTAAAATAGTGAAATAAAATGTTGCAGTTCCTTTTCACTGTCTCGTGGATGAAACAATTTTGATGAATAGTGCCATTATTTTTGAACAACTATTATCTCTGTTTGGGTGAAGTCAATGTCAGACCAAACTTTTCCCCAGCTCTGGCACTGAGATAGTGCCATGACCAGGAAGCAAATGGAGCGCATCTGAAGAAGGAAGAAAAAAATTGGCAGCTCTAGGTCTTCTTTCCCACTGTGGTGCAGAATGGTCTGTGAAAGAAAGCCACTAGATGTCCAGCAGATGTGGAAATGCTGACACCCAACCTACATTCATGCTCTCTCTATTCTCCTCTTCTATATGCAAACACTCCCAGCACTTCTGTCAAACTTTTCCATCTTTCACAAGGCTCTTTTTTATGAAGCAAAGAAGTAGGGGTTCAGAGCTGTCAAAGGGTACCTATTGGAAACAGAGTCAGGAAGAAGAGCATGCCTGTAAGGACAGCTTGCACTGCTTGAACTGGCGGGCAGCAGGACTTCTGCTTTTTTAAAACTAGAAATGGCAGGGCCTCCAGTAATTATATCTGGGAGCATAGAGGAACCTTACTTGGAAGGGAGAAAGGTGTCTGCATTATTTATGTGGAGGACAACACGAGAAGTTCCTTCTCCATAATGGCCTGCAAGAAGTTTGGAACCTAAACCATCTGGGCAGGAGATCCTGTACCCCCTACCCATCGCCACCAGATCACAAAACTGGTATAATTGATTCAGAATGTACAAGACACATTTTATACTTTAGAATCTGTTCTCTGTGGTGTGACATTCAACAAAGCCTGGATGTTTCATATTTTACTGATTTAGTCATATGGTTTGGAGCCTTTTTTGTCATGCATTGGCAGTAGAGCAAAGAGGAAGCAGGAATGGAAACAGATTCAATAGTGTTTGTGATTTGCAATGCCTTTTGGGTAGTATCAGCTTGCAAATCAACCCCTCTAAAGGCTGTGCTCCAAGTTACAATTTATCCCAAAACATCACAAATTTAGGGATTACTTTAATAAATATAATAAGACTATATTATTGTTTACTTAATAATTCTCTCTTTATCTTGATAACTTCAATCTCTTATCTACCACTTCAAACTCCACTTACTAATTTTTTTTTTATATTTGTGAGACATCCTCTCCACCAAACAACACTATTTCTGTTTGCATGGCCAAATAAAAAAGTGACCACTTTCTTCTCTCAGTACATTTAGTAATTCAGAGTTCATTAGTCTGCTTCAGCAGTGAAGTAAACTAAGTCTTTCAGTTTTGATGTTTCTGAAGTTCTGGGCAAGAAAAAATGGCAGGAGAAAAAAATGTGAGAGTCTCTGTACTTGTAAATATTTCTAAACTATCTTAAAAAATAAAGATCATGGGTAAGGATGAGCAACTTCAGTACATGTAAAGCAAGAAGCTTCTTGAAATATCTCAAATCTTGAACCAAATCTGTCTTGAAATTCAGAAAAGATTGGATACATTTTCTCTGTTCTTGTCCATTAGGTGTAGTGGTCACTGGTATCTGGATCTTCTGATTCTGAAATGAGACCTGAAATGAAAAAGTGACACAGCACTGACCATTACTGAAATGTTAAATAAAATAGATTAGAGTAGAAAATGTCAGAAATCTCACAGAATACTTATGGGTTCTTCAGAGAAATATTTGTAGACTCGAGTCAGGTGGTATGGATACTTTGGATCTAAACTGATGCTCCAAATTTTTCGATAAATGTCAATACTATATCATCTTAGTATTATTTTCCCAAATGAAGGAGGCAGCAAATACGTCCTCTTGTCTGGAGAAATGTGAACATTTAGAAAAGATAAACAGAAGTTTTTTTCAGATATCTCCCCTTCCATTACTAATCTTCTTCTTGTCCCTAAAGACATATAGCAGCCTATGGCCCCAAAGATAACATGAGAGAACACCTTATTCTTAACTTCATTCATAACTTATTTCCACAAAAAACACTTACTACAATACTGAAACCTTTAATAGTAGATGGAGATGGCACCTATATGCCTCTAGCCTGGGTTTTAGTAATTCAAAAATCATGTGGCATTTCCATTCCAGAGTTGAGAGATCCTTTTATAACCATCATAGACTTGGACTTTCAGTCCTATTCTGCTTTTTTTTTTTTTTTATAAAAATCCTTTTTTGTCTTTGCCATGCTACATAGAAGAATTGATGTAGGTAATAAACTTGACCTAGTTCTAGTCCTAAAACTGCAACTGTCAGTAACTTGTTAGGGACTTTGTTCTCCTATGAACTAATCAAGGCTTACAAGGTAGCTCCTCTAGGAAGTTGATGGTATCATAGCATTTCCTCAACATGTAACTTTATAAATTGGAATGAAAAGTCACAAGAAGAATGTCAGCAAAAATGCTTTCTGAGATTCTATGTTTGAAGAAACCGATACCTTTCTGTAACATAAAATAAAATACAATGGAAATACATCAGAAGCACAGTATCTTTCTGTCTTGTAGTGGGAAATAGAAATAATTATCAGCTTGAAATTATCAAAGATCTACTACATCTGAATTTGTCATCTTATAGGAAAGATGTTGGCAGTTCTTACAGCACACTCAACAGCCAAAGGCTCACATCAACAAGAACATAATTTAATTGGCAAGTTTCAATGCATGCCACACACCATTTCTAAAACAGGAAAAATTGCTGCAATGTAAGTCCTTTCATTTATTCCTATAATAGGTTCATCTGCTAGAGTATACTGACCAGTGATCTTAGAGGCTAGCTAGGTTAACTGTTGAATTATGATTAAAAGTAGTTGTGAAGAACAGAACTCGAGTGATAAAAGCAGCAGCACATAATCTTTCTACCTGCATCTGTCTTTCCCTGTAAGAAATTAGCTATGGCAAGTTTTTTGTATTACAGCAGGGCTCAAGATTCAGTCAAGATTTATTTTAGAAATGGTGTAAACATGGACCCTGGCTTGCAAAAATAGGCATTCTCGATGCAGGTGCGTAACTCTTTGGAGGTTGAGCATTATACTGGCAGTTCAGATCCTTGCCCTGTAATGCAAAAGCAAAATTTTATTAACATGGCAATTAGGTCTGACTGTTAAACACAAAGGTCTAAATTGGGGGTTGGTCATAAAAGAGTAATGTGGAGTAAATTCTCAACCCTCTCATGAGCCAGCAATACCCTGCCATGTTTACATCTTCAAGGAAAGTGCAGGAGTCACTGTGCCCATGCTTCATGCACAAGTGGAGAAAGAGAGCCAAGAGATGAGGATCTGTAGCTGTCTCCTTTTATATCATCCATTGGACAGTTAGACTGGCTGGAAATTAAAGGTGGAGGTTATTCTGTGCACTGTAACGATTTGAGGTAGTTTATTTATAGTTTCATAGTAGGTAGGGTCAGAAGGGACCTGAGCAGATCATCAAGTCTGACCCCCTGCCATGGATTATTTGTAGATAGACATATCTACAAGTAATTCTCTAGGATACTTGGCTGAAAAGCACATCAAAGCACACTGAAATAATGAGACAGGCTCCAGCTGTT
The DNA here is from genome assembly GCF_000455745.1 of Alligator sinensis. Lineage (NCBI taxonomy): Eukaryota > Metazoa > Chordata > Crocodylia > Alligatoridae > Alligator > Alligator sinensis. Next base: position 3,090,492 of record NW_005841843.1, read on the forward strand.
GGATTCCACTTTCTCCCAGTGAAGGAAGGGAGTACCAGAAGAATGGGGTTGTACAGGAGTATCACTGAAGAGTAATCCAGTGGTTATGGGACAAAACAGTTAAGGCACAGCACTTTCTCGTGGCTGTGCCTGAAATTACAATTTTGCCCATGGTAATGTAGAAAAAGAATTTGTCTCTTAACAGCAAAGGGCATGGGTCTGGTCAAAAGCTAACTGAAGACTTCTATTGCCTTCACTGATCTTAGATATGACTGGAAACATCTACACAAGACATTCACTGCACATTCGACTAATTAACTGTGCAATAAACATCGTAGCATCTACACATGCATCCCTATTAGGGCCCAGGAAACTAATAAACTCCATAGCAGGGTAGGACTTGTAAATAATGCTGCAGATTTTTTTCATGTCCAGTAGCATACATGTAGCTGCTGACCTGGCTGGCTGGGGCATGAGGGTGCTTCTGTGTGGGGGCTGCCTGACGGCTAGCCCCATTCTGAAGCACCCTTGTGCTGCAGCCAACACCTCCACAGCACATTGAATCCAGTCAGAGCAGCCCCAGATGGGAAGGCTGACCCCCCGCCCTGCTGCCGGCTGTGGCTGCTGTGACCCGGCTCAATGTGCTTCAGTCTGGGCACACACATAAACTATGTACCCAGGAACTTCCCATGAACATCTACGCATTAATGGCATGTGTAGATGTGCCCACTGGCACCTAATTTGGTGGTTCCAGTACTACTGTACACATCCCATTTCTTAGATACCCCATTCGTGCATGAAGTTGTAAGCAATAGTTCAGTATAGCATTAAGAACAAAGCCGTGGCTGAGTACAAGTGCCACAAACCCAAAAAGAAGAAATAACACAAGTTTTAGACTGGAATGAAGATTGCCCTTTGCATCTGAACATTTCTGTGACAAGACTTTTGTGACTTAGTCTCCATAAAATATGGAATGCATAATGAGCGACACAGAGTCTGCTCATACTCTATGGTATTTATTTATACAATACAACACACAAAGCAGTCTTTAATTATAACTATATAGGATATCAAGTTATCTTTAATTATCACTACAGAATGGTTGCAAAACCAAATACTGTTGGCAATCAACATTCATTATACAATAGCATGATTGCATCTGTTCATATTAACAGATAAGCAGGGAAAATCAAAACAGCGTCTGATTTATCCACTAAAACTGTCTGAGCAAAATATTGTATCTAACTCTCTTAATATCTCTCAGTGACTTTGATCTGATTAAAGTCCAAAGAAACATAACCACAGATGCAAATTTCTAGTGCCTCAGAAATTAAATACCTCTATATTTCAAAAGACTGAATAGCTGGAACCATGCTCCAGCTGAAGTCATTATAGACACAGTATAAACTTATGATGGAGAGCTGTCTAAATCTCTGAGGCCGCAGGTGCAGGATTATAGTAAAACCCCATTGAAACATACAGTATTCTGTCTAAATACACCAGTACGAAATTAATTAGGCAGTTGATCATACAATAAATGTATGATGGATAATCTAATGGAAACTAGCAGCTCAGAGTCAATAACAAACTTGATTCCTTTATTAGTTGCAGCTGATTTTCAATTCTGCTATTTACAGGATTTTGTGCTTAATAGAAGATATAAGAAAAAGAAATTTCTATTTTGAAAATGAGAACTCAGTTACAGTATTTATCTCTGTTGGAAGCTATAATGTATAAGCAATGTAGAATTTGTAGATAGACATATCTGCAAGTAATTCTCTAGGATACTTGGCTGAAAAGCACATCAAAGCACACTGAAATAATGAGACAAGCTCCAGCTGTTGGATTCCAGCAGCTTTTGATTTGTGCTCTAGTAGAAGCTCCAGGTTTTGATCCTGTGTTGATTATTTCCATAGTAGTGGAGTTGATTTGTGCATTATTTAAAAATAGGCAATAGACAGCAAACAAGGGTGAGTTTGCAAACTGCATCTTAAAGGACATTTTGTTTCCATCATCTAGATTATTGCTTCCTACTCATATACTCTGTCTAAGCAGATGCCCTGGTTAAAAAGGGCCTATTCAGAAAAAAATATGCATGCACTGTAAAGAATTTATGAAGATAATAGAAAAATGACCAGGAAATGGTTTGAATGGCAAAATTCAGAGACCTCACAATTTTCACTCAGCTTTGCTGTTTTGTAGATAAGGAGAAGATTGCTGAAATGTGTTTTTAGAGCAATTGCCAGGGCCTCTTTCCACCCTGGAGGCTGAATCACTGCCTTTGAAACCCTGCCAATAGAGAGAACAAGTACCTTGAAAGAACTGTGGATGCCTTATGGAAAAGATTAATTTAGAAACAATATTATTTATCCTACTATTGGCATTATTATTCATATGATACAATATTTTATGGCCCTTTATAGACTGATAAGGTCAATTTCCTAAGGGCAAGATTCTGAACTTGCAAATCTCATTGATTTCCTTTAAATTGCAGAACAGAAAATGATAGATTCCCACACCATTTGTAAAGGCCCTGATCCTCTGGATCAGGGCTGAGCATTTAACTCCTGCTGAGCATTAGAATTAGTCAAATATTATTTAACAACACATGATTCTGTCATGTATTAAATAGATTTATTTCAGTTTTCAACCATCTCTATTAGTGGATCCATGGAAAAGATTAACATCTTTATTTTCAAAAGTTATTGCTTGTCTGTACCTCCTCATACCAAATGGCAATCAGACTTGTAGAGCTTGGAGTTCAGTTCAGAAAACCATTCAAATATTTGGAGGTCTCTCTGAACTTAAGCCAAAACTTGCAGTCTGCAAATTTTGTTCAGTGACATGTCTCCTCAAACACTTTTTTCACTTTAATGTAATTCTAGATTTCTGCCAAGCAGGATAACAACTTATGAAAACAAAAGCTACTTTCCTCATGGTGAAAAACATTTCTCATGGGTTCTGGAACTTGCATTTATTTTTTCTGGTGAGAGCTAAGTTGTATGAGTATGAAACTGCCTTCCTGCAGCAGTTGAATAATGTTGACTATATCCTTTATATGCATTCATTTCATAGCAGTAGACAATGGGCATTTATACACGTTCTCCGGGAGTGTGTGGAAGGGGCACTTTATTTAGAGTGACTCCAAGAGCCACTCTAATTAAAGAGCCTAGAGTGTCCCATGTATCAGTGTGCCCGCACTTAAAAATGTCAGTGGGGGCGCTTTAACTAAAGCTCATCTAATGAGCTTTAGTTAAAGCATCCCCACCATCATTTTTAAGCACAATGATTCTGATATATGAGATGCTGGAGGCTGCTGGACCACAGTAATTACCATGCTCCAGCAGACTTGATTAATCAAGTAATTAGAGCACGCTGGAGCATTCTCACTGTTCATGTATAGGCACTCAATGGTTTTATTCTGTCTTCCTGAATATGTTAGAAAGTTATAAAACAGTTGAAATAAATGAAGGCTGGCTAGACTTTTGACAGATTATCACCAACGATTAAATTCAAATTCAGTTCAATTGTTTGGGTTAATGTTCTGGCCATTTCAAGCACTTCCTTTTATCAGAAATATAAGATTCATGTTATTGCATATATTTAACAGTGTACAGATGTCATTCTATAACTAGAATAGATACTAACCTTTACCAAAGAAGTAATAGCCAAGGGGCACATCTACATGTGTATTAATGCGCCGTTGCTACGGTGCATTAAGTGTAGTACCTCTAATATAAGGTACTACATAAATGCAAAGTAGCTGGCAGTAATGTGCAGTAGCAACAGGACATGGTCTTTTTGTGATGCACCTCTCAGAGTCACTGTAATTAAAGTCCATCCCGGAGCACATGCATAGATGCCCTAAATGTCTTAGTTTGGAAGCAGCTACTTTCAGCAATAATCTGGCTCTGTTCCAGCCTCCTGCTTTTTCACAGTAGAAATCCTGGATACAGTTGGACTGTCTTTCCTCCCTAAGTTCCAGTTCAGCTCCATACCTGGCTTGAAACCTAGGCTGAATGCAGGGTACCACTAGAGAGAGTAAATGGTGAAGAAATTCTCCCTCCAGCTGAGGTAGTGTTAGGCTGATATTGTAGGCATGATGGTCCAGGAATTATGAGAGGGACAATACTTTTGGGGGTTGATATCTTTTATTGGACCAATGGCATAGCTGGGGTAAAGTTAGACAAGCTTTTGAGTGTAAGGCATTCTTCCTGTTTCACCCCACCCCCAGCTCTTACCTAGCCTGTTTGTGCTAATGTTGAAAGTCCCTAAAGAGCTCTATTCCACACAGGAGGTATAGTACCTACAAAATACTACCTTGGTTCTGCTTATCTGAAATAGAATTGGCAAGGGTTTGCCCTTCTGCTTCCTGATTTTTTTTAACCTTTGTTGCCTACCCCTCAAAGCTATTGTCAGGAGTATGACTTGCTAAATACCCTGTTATCCATTCACTCTACTCTCCCCAACTCCAGCTGTTATGCTCATTAATTCGGTTTTTTACAGGTCTGCAAAGGCTGAATGGGAGCAGGAGGCTGGTGTAAGAAGTTGTCCCACTAATGCCTCGAGGGAGTTGAGAATGTTTCAAATCCACATTTTTTTAAGATACCCCTACTTCTCTGCTCTCATCATTTTTTTTTCCTATGGATGTTAAGACTAATCCTTCTTTTCATTCCTTTTGATGTGGCTGTAGCTTATGCTGTTCACTAGGAATGTGGATGACTGCCTGGTATATTATCAGCAAGAATTACATAAACCTGGGGACATTTCATTTTATTCTAATCATAAGAGAGCCAATCAATCAGTCAACAAAAATCGATTAGTATATTAAAGATTATTGTCTATGAGTGTGCTGTTTAACAGCTCACAGGAGATGAAGGAATGAGGGACTGAGCAGTAAAAAAGAAAAAAGAATGAGATGGTCAGAATTGGAAGAAAAGATGGTTAATGAAGAAAATTTTCAGATTCTACTTGTAAGTACATGTGCTTAATATGACACACCTAGTGACACATCCATTTCATATTCAAATGCATTAAGTAGCAATATTATAGGTGAGAGCTAGTTGTAAGCTGTTTAGACTTCCATTTTTCACTTTGAAATCTTCTATGCCATGCATTTGCTTCAATTTGGGGGGGGGAGGGGTCAGCCAAAAAAGTTCAGACTAGAATAAGACTAAAGAAAATGGTGTTGTTTCACCCACTTTAAGTAACTCTGGAGGCTTTTCACTCAGAAGCTCTATAATCAATGCTTATATGAGGTTACCTTAAATTTGCTGAGTGAGAGAGATACTCTTTAGGTCAGGGATTTGAATTTTGCCATCTCCATGAAACTCTCCAAATTTGACCAATGTATAATCTGTTAAACAAACCTTCTATTTACACCTTCTCAGTAGAAACCTGCTAAAGCAAGAGCCAGAGAGGTAGCTGGAGGCTGTAAGGCTGGTAGCCAGTATGTGGAAGAGCATACCAGACAAAGAAACTGAAACATAATACAAGACGGGTGAGGAAGGAGCAGGTAGGAGAACTGAGACAGAGTTGACAAGGATCCAGAGTGACTGGAGAGAACCAGGGCTAGTTGGGCAAAGAGACTCTGACAAGAATCCAGAAAAAGGAGGGGGGCTTCATTCACCTGAATTCACCCAAATGTTAAAAAAAGAAACTGTGCTGGGAGCAGGGCCTGGAGGAGCAAAGGACAGAGCAGTCTGTTGGGAATTGGGGGCTTGGAGTCCCCCACACCCAAAGGAAGGAATTAACTAACTTAAGTTTCTCACTTCCTTAGTTTGTGTTCTATTAGGAGGATATTACATGTAAGCGGGGATGCCACCATATCACCACATCCTTTGGCTCTGATGACAATATGTTAAAAAGAGAGTGGCAGCTGTATTTTGCGTAGAGCCCAATTCTCGCAGCGTGCAATAGGCATGTCCTAAGAATAACTGCTGAATTAAATCCATTAGTTTACATAAGTGGCAAAACACCTAGTTATTGGATTCTAACTAGGCATGAGTGAGGCACTGATCAACTCAGCCCTTGAAGACCAGAATACTTGTGGGTATGTTTAGAGGCATAACTGTTGGTAGTTGAGGGAATTTATATTTAAAATCAAGCTAGCCAAATGGAGTTTACACACCTCCAGTGTCAGGGTCCAGCAAACTTGGTGTTTTCAGTATCACTGCTTTGAACTTACAATACGAAATTCCAGTGAAGCACTACATTAGATACACAGGTACTCTTTTGGAACTGGCCTTTTGTCTTTGGAATGGGATATGGAAAGTAAATAGTAAATAGAATCACAGATTGAAAAATAAGGTGAAAACATCATTGAATTGCTGCTCATGGCACCCTTAAAAATATTCTTTTTCTGTTGGTTTATTTACATGAAATAATTACCTATGACTACCAGTGCATTCCATGTTAAGAATCTAAATATATGATTTGAATATCCTATAAAGGTATCCATATATGAAAATGGGACTCTTATATTTTTGCATTTTTCTACTCTTTTATCTCTGTAGCACTCCCCTCTTCTTTTGAAATTCAAGATGTGCTGGGGATGAGGGGTAGAGAGGGCATTTTGCTTCAATGGTGGGCTATTTTCTATTGGAACATACATTTTTCAGGCTCTTAAGCACCAGAAATGTATTTGTTCATATTGAGGATTCAGGTTACTTTTCATGTATGCCGTTGTGTTGCTCCAGTCCCCTTATTCTGACTTCCAAGCTCTTCTGTCTCTGACATCAATCGCAGAGAGTCTGCATAAGGATCAAAGAGCAAAGCTGAAAGCAGAATTTATACTTGCTAACTGTGTAAATGGAACAATTGCACAGTGGCTAGGTCCACCATGTGTCATATTTAAAGATAACAATAATAAATAAAATATTGGATGAAATGGAAGCATGTCTGCAATTGTTGAACATTTTTATACAGTTTTTCTGTATTTTCTGGCAATTTTCTTCATTTTTCTCCCGTAAGAAATATGACAATATTGTGCAATTTGCCCACCATTTTGGGCCAGATTTACTGTCATTTTCCAGCCACTCAGAGATTTGGCATGCTCTTTCTATAGAATTTTCAGCCCTCCTCAAAGCTATTCCCACCTATCTTGGTTGTGTTTCTTTTTTAAAATTATGCAAAATGAACATTTAAAAGGATCTCGAAGTGTGGGGGTGAATGACCTGCGTTACTTCCAAAGTGACAGAACAAAAACATTCATGTTGTATTGTATAGAACTTCGTGATGTATCTTCCTTAGATTTCATGCTGTAGCTGTGAGAATTATTTTTTTTTTAAGTATTTATGAATTATGTAACTCTTTGTGTAAATCTGTAATTCAAGATTACATGCTGGTATGTATGTGTATGATAATAATGGGACAGTGGTCCTAATTTACCCCTGTGCCTTTCCTAGATAAGCAAGATTTGTCCCAATCTCTTCAATAGTCACCTTCCTGACTACCATATCTCCCTTTGGTTTTATTTTTTCCCCCCAAATAATGTGTATTATCTTTTATGCCTTTTTTTTTACCCTATGGCCATATTATTCTGAATCTATTAACACTGGCATAAAAACTCATCCCAATTTTGGGCCCAGTGGTTAGAACTCTAGCCTGATATTACTCTAAATTAATCATCATTAGTAATTGCCAATAAGAGTCTACAATACTTTGTAACTGAAAGTCAAAATAAATACTTTTTTTGGTATATGTGGGAAAATTGACTTCCTGACACTTAAGAAATATGTGACAAGGAGTTTAAAAACACATTCTAGTGGCAGCGTGTTTCAGTAGATGCGGCTTCAAACAAGGAACCAGGAGATTTGGGTGACATTCCTTGTTAGCAGATCTTCTGTTTGACCTTGGATATGTCAGTCATGATAGATAGCCCCTTATTCCCAAAAGTTGTAAAATCAGTATGCTTGTTGGTTAGACTAATGACTTCTTTAAGAAGCACTGCTGGCCTACACCTCCAGAAGAAAATATTAGCAAGTGCTTCCCACTATGGACCCTATACTTCCTAGAACTGATTTCAGGGCAACCTGCTGGACCCTTGAATTGAAGCCTTTACTTAATATGGACTTAGGAGCCTTATTTAGGCACCCACTTCTTATGTTGTGTTTTCCATACTTAGTTCATGACTTCTACTCAAAATAAACATCAGCATGCTATGTGAAAAAACTCAGTACAGGCAGTCCTCAATTTACATTTCGAGTTATGACGTTTCACACTTACAGCATTTATAAATTGACATCCTGTTTCAACTTCTGACATCAGTTTCAGCTTTACAATGCTTGATCTGACGTGTTGCCCATCTCCTTGGAGAACATCTGTCCAAATATCCTTGGACACTTTCTTTAAGAAAGCAGACAAGACTCCAAAAAAACCTGCAGCCAGGAACCCTTCAAAAAGTCCAACCAAGAGCCCTTCAAAAACTCCAGCAAAGTCACTTGAGGAAGTTCTTCCTAATCAATATGATTACTATTTACAATATAAATACATTAATGTAGCTATATTACTCATCTATAATTGATTGAGTACAAAATTTGGGGTTAAAATAGTGAAAATAGGGTATGGGGCCTAGGTTCAGGAACAAATCCCCCATTTATAACATTGTATCCTATGGGAAAATCGGTTCCAAGTTACAACATTTCAACTTAAGACGCAGTTTTCAAGAACCAATTGTGTCGTAAGCCCAAGGACTGCCTATACACAGAAAAGTACTACATCTCATAAGGCAGTTAACAGAGAGAAGTCGGTGAGCACACAGCATAATTTTGCTGCTGTAAAAAACAATATTAAAAATCCTTAACAAAAGGTTTAACTTTATTAAGGTAAAAACAAAAGAGCCCCTGCTGATTCAAGTGAATAAACTGTTCTCAGTGTTAAAACTTAAATTAATCAGATTTATCTTTAATATAATTTAAAACAGAAAATATATGAAAAATTGTGTTTTCAAATCAGTTAACCAGTAAGTAATATCAGCTACAATATTCAGATTTAAAGAATGACCTTTTAAATATGCTGTATGAAATTAAATTTTAATGAGTGGTAATAAATGGTGATACTTCCATGGGAGGAAATACAATACCAGCCTCAAGCCCTTTCTGTATGCCTCCAACTCTAGCACCTGTTCTGCAGTGTCTGTTTCATTATTTTCAAAATTAGGGATGATGATGAGAATAAAATACTTTGAAGAACTGAAAATAGTTTTAATGCTGCACTTAAACACTGTGTCTGTAGAGGAATAATTATATCCCAGTTGCTTTCATGATGCTTCAATACTATTCCTTTAAATACAAAAAGACAGAATACAATTTTAAGGTTATTTGTTGCATTTTCCTTTGGTTTTACTGACTAATTGAATAAGAAATTCACATAAACACTACTATAATGTACGCTGCTCTATGAGAGAGGGCTGTGCTGCTGTTTTTCAGTGCAGAGGGAAAGCATGATGCAGGTGACCCTTCAAGGATAAAAAGAGATTTTACAACAGTAACAGAGAGAACAGCACGGGAAGTAAGGAGGCGAGGAAAGGAACATCAACTTGCATTATTAAAATGGTAAATAGTATTAGAATATCAGCCTCCCTACTATCAACAATGACTGGAATTAATCCAGGAATGCTGAATAGGTCTGTAAATGTCTCTCCAACCATAGCCTTTGGCATAGTCTTATGTTTGCAGTCCCTTGGGCACTGAAATTCATTTTCCCATTTGCTAAATGAGAACAATTTATCCTAAATCAATGATAATCAGAATAAACACTATTATTAATTTATTGTTTCCAGTATAGGGAAAAAAACAGTAGGATGAAGCTTTCTTTTTTTTTTCATTAGTGCTTTTTCTACCCCTTTTGCCCTGAGGATCCTATTAGTAGAGAGCTGAGCATCTCTGTTTCATCAGAAATAAATTATGCCTCACTTTTTTAATGTAAGTACTGAAGGGCTGTAAAGATTAGAAACATGTTTGAACCCACTATCACTTGATGTTATTTTCCTTGATGTACCAAGCTTCTTTGGGGGAAGTGAAACAACACATTCGTTTGAAAGCAAAGAGCAAAGTCACTTTAAAAGAACACCAGCAAGGATTTTGATTGATATACAAAATAATTCAAAATCTATACAGAAATATTTAACATAATGTATGTATAATATGATGGAGGCTCATCAAAATGTCTGGTACATGTAAGAGAACGTTTGCAGGGCAAGTAGGTGGAAGAACCAGTACCCCTATTTTTAAATTGATTAGAAAACTGTAATTCCCAAGAAACAGTAGGCTAATTCTCACTTCCTTCACAAAGGGGCTAAGGATGAAAAAACACCTTTAATTAATAAGCACTGTTGGCACTACTTTGGTAACAAGCTGCTGTAAATGAAGCTCTAATTGCTTCAGAACAGAGAATTTTATACAAATGCATTTTACTCTTAAGTGCTGTTCTTTGTTGTAGCTATTCCACCTCCTTTAAGTTAATAAAAAGTAGCCTTGCCATGTTCATTGTTATTTTAAAAGTGTTTCTTGTCACCTCACTATTCAAGGGTGGGAGCTGTTGTTTTGGTTTTTTTTTTAATAGACAGAAATCAGAAGTGTTGTAGCAGTGTCTAAATCCAAGCTAGGTTAAGCCTGTGTAAGAGGCTTTTACTAATATGCTTTTGCTTCAAATTATGTAATTAAAGCAACAGAAAAGAGTAAAAGCAACTTGTACTGTTGTTATGGTGAATCTGTTAATATTTTGCCTTTTCTCTTGATCTTCTATGTATACTATTTTACTGAAGTTTTCTTTAAAAATAGAATAATATTGTGAACTTCTATGCTGAGTAACCTTTGACAGTATTTATATACCTTATGGACCTATGAAGCGTAATTCATTTAAGATAATACATTTTGACTCAGATTATAGTTAGCAGTCTCACCTCTGTGGTGGCTAGGAATTGCATCTGGCAATATATGTGCCATCAACCCCTGGAAACTGTGGGTGCTATTACCATATTAAAAACGTGGAGCCATACATTAATAATAATGGCCTTAATCATGTGGTCCTTTAAAATCCCTAAACTTCTGTTTCAATTATGAAGAATTTTAGAGGCCCAAGTTTGCAATACTAGATCTCCAAATAGATAGCTGAATCTGAAATGATAAAACCGTATTAGTATCTCAAGCTAAAGTCAGACAGATGAGTTCCTAATCAGTAAAAGAATGAGGGTAATGGAGTGATGGATGATTTCTTGCAGAGCTGTCCAAATCCATCACCGCATTTTTGATTAAAAGAAAGTATGTGATAAATTGTAAAACACTTTATAGAGATCTTCAGTAACTTGTTGCTGTACTTTTTTTAATGGTAAAAACCAGAATTTTAAACCTTCAATGGTTAGCAGCCATACAGTGGCTGACAAAATCACTGAAAATATTTACTTTCCCTTTTCTTTAGAATTGCTGGATGAGTAGTTGGTCACAGATCTTGCAGTACACAGAAAGCAAGGTAAGTAGTGTCTAAGATCTTTATTTTTGACAACTGGAAAGTACGATAGATAGATACTGAACTGGTATTGATTGCCACTATTAGATTTTCACATGATAGTAAATGACATGTATACGTGTGCATATATATACACACACATACACATGCATGTCATTTATTACCATGTGAAAGTCTAATATCGAGAGTCAATATCAGCTGGGAAAATGAAGCCTTCAAAGGAAAGGTAAGTGTGCAACAATGTTGGCAATAAGATGTAGCATATTATGTCCTAGATGATAGTGCCAAAGGGGAAAAGGAGATATCCAGTCCTGACCTTCCTTGCCCTGCATCCTTTGTCCTGTCTCCCAGGAGTATCCCTTAACCGTCCTGCCAGAGAGTTATTTTCATTCCCTTGGACTTAGGTTCAATACATTTTGTATTTATTTTGTAATATACATATTTATATGTGTATGCGTGTGTATGTGCTATTTTACTATATCTATAATATATGTGTGTGTGAGATATTCATGTTTAAAACACTTCTGAAAATGAAGAAAGTTAGGAGATCAAAGGCCATTATTTGTAATACTGCTGTTGATATGACTTATTCTGTGTATGTGCTTCAGAAAAATTGTTCTTTCCTAAAGAAATGCAGGAGCAGCAAGGAAAAACAAGAATGGCATATTTTTTAAAACAAAAGAATACAAGAAGATATGATTATAAACTAAGCAGACAGTGTTTATAACATGATGCCTAGGAGGCAAAGGTTTGCAATCCAGAAAACACACTTAACCTTTTATATAGCCAAGGTCCTCACAGCATGGATCAGAAAACAAATTTCAGAGGTTTCTTTAAAATTATTAAAGAACCAAGTCTTGACAGTGTAAGATAAAAATGTGGCTAAGCATGAGATAAACTAATTATCGATGAACAGTTTTTATTTAAGTTAAATTAAAAAAAAAAAAAGCCCAGGATTTTCTTCATTCATGAATTAAAGTGAAAAAACTGAGATATCAAATATCCCCAATTATAACCAAATATTAGCAAATTCATCTGCTAATTATGACTGGAAAGCATCAACTGAAACACTTCTGAAGCTGTTGGGCTTACAAATGATTTATGACTGTAGAATTAAATTTCATCTAACTAAAAGTTAAATTAAAAATCATAAAACAGCATTTTTTTAAGAAAAAGGAAGTCTTTGTGGTAAGCATGCACTTCACCATCACCCCATATTGCTTTCATTACAATCAATGGCAAAATCACTTTTTGTCTTAAGAAGAGAAGGGCCAGACTATGATGAGTAATCAAACAGAGGCAAGAGGTACGAAGACTGTTATAAATACCATTGCCATTTAACAAGGTCTCTAGAATAAAGAAGCTGAAATAAATGACAACATAAATACATACTTTATCCTAGTTTTTAAGCAGTACTTGTTCCGCACTGCTGTGCAACAGAACACAATCACCCACAAACACCAGTAATGCCAGTTTGAGCAAGGTAAAAGAAAAGGAAAATCACCTTCAAGTTCAAAAACATCCCCTACCTCAACTAAACAGGGTGATACAGACAATTCCAGCATCACAAATACTAGTTCTGATTAATGTACATGGTCGCAGTTTCACCATACTATATTATGCATCACAGTAATAAAAAATGTACGTAAAATATTCCTTTTAAAGAGTTACAGCTGAATTTGCTAATAACAAAGAACATATCCTGAAAATGGATTAATAAAAAATCTTTCAGTGCAATTATAAATCAAAATAATAGTTGCATTAAAAAATTAAGAGAACATTGTCTGGAAATGACATACTGTACAGGAATGTCTTCCCCACTCAATTTCCGAGAAGAGGATTTCCATTAGTTACTGCAGAGCTACAGAACATTAAATATCCAACAAATATGATACTCCTTTCTTCTAAGAACTTAAATAACCAGAAAGCTAGAGCTTTGGAATGGAGAGCAGATTTACAATTTTATGAGGCAAATATGAGTTCAATGTGTAGATCTGCATGAGATACAGTAATTTGGAGCTTTGTGAACTTAGGTCAGAAATGTCACTCTTGTTTAGCTCAAGTTGGGCAGCTGTTGGAATGTGAATGAAAAAGCAAATGGAAGAAAAAATCAATATGAGCCAAAAACAGTGAGGAAAAAGTACACTGGTAAGGAGAGAATGAAAATATATGAACGTGCATGAAAGTGTCTCAGGTCATCGTGCAGCCTTTACTCATGCATTTTGTCCCAGGGAAATGAGTAGCAGGGTTTTTGTGAGTAAGAACTACTCATTTAAGTGAGGAGAACACTAGAACACATGTCTGAAATGTGCTACTTGCTTTGATTAAATGTCACTAACAAGGAATATATATATTGTATAAAATATGGAAACTAGTGCTCTGACAGCTTCTCAGGATTTTGTGTGGGCATTCCAAGCAAAATGAAAAGCCTGTTCAAAGGCAAAGGTGTAATTGACCATGTATTGGGAGTCACAGTTTTGTGCCATAATATATAGCTTATAAATTACAGCTTTAGCTACATAGGAACCATATAATAACCAAACAATGATAGGCAGCCATAGCTTTTTATTGTGAAAGTGCTAGATTTTGACATTATAATTTTAGAACTTGGAGATAAAGTTTCTGATACACTGAAATTTAGGCATATTGGGTGCTGAGCTCAAACACTGATTGCTGAGTGTACAGTAGGATGAAAAGCTTCAGTTAGTGAAGATCAATATGATAGATTTTCCTCTCACGTCTGAAAACATAAAAGCTTTCTATGATGCCACAATTCTAACAATAAATAAATAGCAACTTTCTTTCTCAACACTATGAATATAAAATCTGTCATGAGACAAATATCAAGTGTAAAATGACAGAAAGTTAGAAATTTAACTTCAATCACTTGTCACACTTATTTACATGCTTGCCTGATGATTAGTATTATTTATATAGCAATGACACCTAAGAGCCCCTGTCATGGTCTAAGATCTTTCTGTGCTAGAGGTCCCTGCCCCAAAGAGCAGATAATTGAGATAACAGCTAACTTGCATCAAATTGATATTATAAAAGTTGTTTTTTTGAATTTGGTAAAAGTTGTAATAGCTTAAAAACAGTGCATATAATTGTTTTTCTTTTGACTATAATAGCTTCTAAACATTGGTGTTAGCAATTGTTTCCTAATGATGTTGAAGCAGTTCTATCTTCTCATAAGTCAATCAAAAGTTCTGCAGTTTAAGCCGTCACGTGCAGAGTGGTATTCAAAATCTTCGGTAAAAATATTAAAGGGAATAATGTTGCAAGTGAAAGCCCAGAACACATCCCACTTACTACCCAATCTGGACTGGTCTTGGGTCCAGCATGCAGGGCTCTTCTGGTGCCGGTACTGCATGCAATGCACACCCTAGACTGTCATTGTGTTGTGTGCAGGCTGATGCAGACAGCATCTCCGCTTTAGAGGAAGAACATTGAACAATGTATATCTAAAGTAATGTATCCCCTGTTCATTACCTAACCTGGCATCCGCCATCCTTGTTTTAAAGATTCCAGAGGAAATATCTCTTGACTCTTCTGTTTAAGAGCTATTAATAGATCTATCATCCATAAATTTGTCTAGTCCCTTTTTGAACCTGGCTATACTGTGCGCTCCTATGGCAATGGATTTCATAAGTTAACTACACACTGCACAAAAAGTACTTTCCCTTGATAGTTTTAAATCTATCTTCTGCTAATTTCAATAGGTACCTGTTAATTCTAATATTCTGGGACTTAGTTACTAACAATTTCCTATTCTCTTTTTCTACATTCTTCATTCTTTTATACACCTCAGTTCTACTTAACCCCCATTCCCCCACGAGCCTTCTCATTTCCAAAATGAAGAGTCCTAACATTTTCAGCTCTTTATTCTCTTCTGCTTTGGCAACTGCAACAGTTTATCACAATCTATCAACATGCCTCTCTTAGTTATTTGTGTGGCACCATTATCACGCAGGTTTTGATTGCTGCTGATGTCACCTCGTAATACTGTACTACAAATAATCCATAATGCTAGTTAAAGGAAGTGACTATGTAGATTTGCTGTGTGGCTTTTAAAAAATATATATCCCAATGCATTTTAAGTTCTATGATTTTCTGAGTTGTAGATGACTTATCATTGGCAAATGCATTGATAACACAACTGTCTTGTACTTTAAGCACCATATTAATATTCAGACTACTGTGCTCTAGTAATTCAGTACTATAAATACTTAAATAATGGGCATTTCAGATTAAATGGCAAGTATTGTAAATGCATGGTATATAGTGCATGCCTATTGTTACATTTCTGAATTGTTGATAAGAAATTCTTACCCTGCTTCAGCTTCTCATTGGAAACACATGTTTTATTATAGGTCTGCTAGTGAAAAATGAAGCATTTTTATATCCATTTTGATATGTAAATTTAGCTACTAGAAAACCACACAATCTAAAAAGTAGGGAGGGTAAGTCTTGGAAAATTTGAAGTTCGTGTGTGTGTGTGTGTGTGTGTGTGTGTGTGTGTGTGTGGGAAGTAAGCTAGAAATCTTGCTCTCCTACTCATACCAACATGTTTGACATCTAAATAAATAAATAAAATAAGGAAGTATGACACCAAATGAAAACTTAGTCTATAAAACACTTCCCACTTTAAAAAATGTTCAGCATCAGCCTGCCTTAACTTCTAAAGCTACTATAAATTCTAAAGCTACTATATATATTATAGTATTATCTATTATATATATATATATATATATAATGATGACCGTTTTCAACAGAATATACACAGCTTTTATTTTTTTTTTTTACTTTTCCCCCCTTTTCAATGAAAAAGAAAAAAACCCTTTTTTATACTGAAAAAATTCAAAACCTTTTCCATCATCTCTCCAAATATATAGTTGGTCTGATAAAAGATACCACAAAAATGCTCTTGCCTCTAATGTTTTTCAGCATGGGCTGCTGCTTCTTTTTTGTTCTTCCACTTTTTCCCCCCACAAGGTACCTATATCACTGCTTTCTCTTACTCTGTTTTTTAATATTGTTAAACAGGAAATGTAAATAAACAGATTTTCTTTTTTCATGTGGGCTTTTTCTAATTCTTTATTTGTTTTTGTCCTTTTCCAATTGAAGAGACAAATAAAATTGGGAGTAAAACACTGAGAGAGCAAAAAGGCAGTGACAGCATGGGGCCAAGGCCCAGACCTGGGCAGAGCTGCAGTCTGCTGCCCACATGTCCTTGTAGTGGGTGCTGGTTCTGCAGGCAGAGGCTGCTGGCCCTGGCCCCACCTGCCCATCCCACTGCTGGATGCTGCTCCCCACCCTCCTGTGGCCCCATCCCATCCACCCGGCCAGGCATGCCCTGTCCACATGGGTCCCGGGCCAGATTCCATGGAAACCCCAGGATTGCAAGGTCATTGCAGAGTGGGGCTGGGCCCTGGGGCAAGGCCACTTAGGGAGTTTTGATGAGCTGTTTCAGGGCAGGGTGGGGGGAGCTGACCCAGCCCATGATAGCTCACCAAAAATCCCCATCTGGCCCACTAGCTCATATAATTTCCCACCCCGGGAGCTTTCCTTGATTTTATAATAATGTTAGGCAACTGCATTGATTTATAAGAAGTCATTTAGAAATGTATTACATAGGTCTGTGCTTAAGAAATCAAGGAAAGCCATAGTTTTTTTCAGGTAAAGAGGATAAACAAGTAAAATAGAAAAACTGGTGTTACACACAGCTCTTCTTTTAGCTTCTGTATGAAGTGATTTGTGGTTTAACCAGAGATGGTCCTACCAGATTTCCAAGGAAATGTGAGAAATGCCTGTGGTTCAAATGGTGGAGTCAGTAATTGAAATAACATCTTTGTGATCCATTCTTTGTCCAGACCCTCCATTTTGCAGTATGCATCCAGCTTCAACTTTGGAGTGGCTTGGGAACTCCATGTGTACACACAGCCCCTTGCTCCCCTCTCAGCTCGTGTTCTCCCCTACCAACATCATTTCCTAACCAGTCCCCTATTTCCTAATTAGTTGTGTTGTGTGACAATGGAAATAGTTGTTTTTAACATTTAAAGATTTTAAAGAACCTCATTAGAAGTAAAAATACTACCTCTAAAGCTACACTGTTGAGCTTCTGCATAGAACCTTCCCTAACCCCTGCTCTTTGGCTTCTTGTTACAGAATGAAACAATACATGCATGTCACACAACCTCTGCCATGCATTTAGCTGCTACTTGCATCCTTTCCACACTTCCCCTACAGCTCCTGACACTGGAAAACACACCACCATTCCAGCTCCACAACACTTTTGTTCAACAGCTAGTCTCTTTCTCTCCTTTCTCTGGTAGCATGAAACAGTGTAACAAAAATCAATTTTCATTCTTATTCACTGCTAGAGAATACCAACAGTCTTTTTTAAAGGTCTCTGGAGATTATAATGCACATGGTACAATGCTAGCTGAAGCATCTCTGAGCCAGTACCTACTGCCTCTAGCAGTCTTTGAACATAAGCTTTCTTTTTCTTTAGTATTGTTCTGTCTTTAACATTGTACATTGAAATGAACATGTTGCAATACTGCTGTATCTTCACAATGGAAAGCTGCATCTTAATTTTTAAGCAATTATATAGCCATTAATCAAATAAAATCTGGTGTCTCTTTTATAAAGTTTCCATTAAGTTATTTCAATATTTTAATGGAAGGAACTGGCTTGTGGACTCTATAGTGTAGGCAATTGTTAGATCACACTGTTTTGCAAAATTAGTCTGAATTGGGCTTTTATTTTAAAGTGCCAATCAATACACTGTATTCAAAATGGTTTGTAATGGAAGGGTGTGTTTGCATGTGCACATTTAATGTGCATTAGCCCAATTAAGGGTGCACGTCTACATGTGCCTTAAAAATGGTGATTTTAGGCTATTCGAGGCATAAAGCAGGTATCAAATTTATGCAGGAATAGCTAAGTTGCTTTAGCAAACTTGTAGATGCGCTAATGAGCATTACTGTGGTGTGTGACCATTGACTTGGGACTAACTAACATGTAGACATGCGCCTAAATTGCCTTAATGTACATTAGACTAATGCACGTTATGTTTAGGCATGTGTAAAAGCACATGTAGACATGCCCAAAGGGAATAGTTACTGTTAATATGTGGTTTGTTGTGCATAAGTGAAATCTATCTGAAGATAAAGCCCTAAGACCTGTATATCTCTAATGCAAAATCTAGCTTATCTTGAAGAATCCAGAAACCAGATCTTCCTCTTCCCAAATTTGAATAAAAGAATAGATTGGATTCACGTTGCTCATGTTTTGTGATTTGTTTTGCAATCTTACCCAGACCACTGAGTAAGAATTTTTAGAGTAGGAGAGCAAGATTTCTACCTCACTTTTTAAAGACAAACTGTTTGAGTGCTTTCGAAGACCCACAAGTTTGGATTTTTTATACTGCAAACAGAGGAAAGTATGCATATTGCTCCTCTTTTCTTCTCTTTCATTCCTCCTGAATTTTAATAAACCCTAATTTGGCTTAGTTATCTCACCAGCCACTTTCCAGAATCACCCCCAAACAGTCATTTAAATACTTTTGTCTGTATAAATGTTTTCATATAATGTGGCCACAGTCCTTTCTACTCTGCAGTATGTGCTACTGTTCTTTGGTATCTATAAAGATATTGTAACCATAGATACCATGAACAATTCAAACAGGAATCTTCAAGGCAATACAATTTCACCTGTAAATATTTTGATGAATAGAACGATAATACTTCAGATCAAGGTCTCAACAGCACATATCTATATAGTAACTGAAAACACTGATTAAGAGAATTAAGCTGACATTCTCAGCAGGTCTCCTTTGTCAGACCAGAGGATAGAGTCTAAGCCTCAAAACACCTCTTTGGCAGCATAATGTGCTGCTGATGGATACTTTATTTTTGTGCTAGTGATCTTTAAGAGCCTGATCCAAAACCAACTGCAATCAGTATGCATGTTTTCATTTACTTCAGTGGGCTTTGGAGCTTGCCCTCATTGCCATGTAATAGTTACAGATTTGTGTTTAAGTGATTTGTAAAGTGCTTCTAGATGTATATAAATAGGAAATGTTATAAATGTAATCCTCTGTTCCAAATCTAGGGTTGAAATATTCCTCCATTCCCAAGACAAATACACTGCAATACATTCTAGATCTTATTGGAAAACATGAACTGGTTTGGGCAAAACAAGAACAAAACTTCTTATTCCACTGTTCACTGAAAAAAAAATTTCTGGTGAACGTTTTCCCACTGAGTCTAATAAACATACTTTTCATTAATGTATAGGTTTGAAAAATTAAGTTTCTTTAAGTCTTATGTGCCCATAAAAGAGACCATTGAGCAT
This sequence comes from Alligator sinensis, assembly GCF_000455745.1. Classification (NCBI taxonomy): domain Eukaryota; kingdom Metazoa; phylum Chordata; order Crocodylia; family Alligatoridae; genus Alligator; species Alligator sinensis. The sequence goes on from NW_005841843.1 coordinate 3,110,298, forward strand.
TGCTAAGAGTAGACAAAACCAGGAGGATAAATAATGTAGCATCTTCTCATTAGGGGCATAAGCCACACACCAGATGGAATGCAAACTGTGTTTACAGCCTTACCAGTGTCACCACTGAGAGTACCAGATTGGCAGTACAGTACTGTGACAGCTCTATCAACCCTGCTGCTCCTGTTGGGGCTGCTTGGTTGTTTGCCCATTTGGGGACCTTTGTCAGAAAATGGCTAGTGAAAAAGTGAATCCTTGAGTCAAGTATTCTGATATCTGTGACTGATTCTGTGACATGATGCTGTTCTGTTCAGCTCAATGTAGGGCAACTGCTAGGAGTATGGCTCATAGTTAAGGTACTCTTTTACCTACATATTTGATGCAATTGTTGTGCCTTGATTGTCATACATTGTTATCTTTCTCCCATTTAAGAACACCTTCATAACCATTCAGTACACCCTTTTTCTTTTACTTTTTGGTGATATTCTAAAAAATTCTTAGGGTAATAAGACAAAGGAAAAGTAAAAAAAGAAGGAAAATGTATGATTATTTTAACATTGTATGAAAATCTATTTGTTTCATTTTGGTGCCTTCAATGGGCCAGTGAAAACAGAGAAAAGGAAATGACCTTCTGAGCTTTAACATGCACCTACACAGATACTGGGCTTGGTGTACACAATTGTCTTCCCTGGCACAAATCTAGTTACAGGTGGATGGAACTGTATATATCTTATATAACCCCGGGCATTTCAAGTGTAGGCTAAGCCCCAGCAGCCCTTTTCAATTTGATTTGTTATTAGAAATAGGGAGGTCTCTGTTCCCTTGGCATGCTAGGCTTCTGATGCTCCCAGATGCACCCTGACTCATTTCTTGGCATCTTTTTTTTCTCTTTTTTTCCTTGACAGTTCAGTATATTAACATTATAAAGGAAGCAGAGCTGTAGGGCTCCCTCAAAGTAAGAAACCTATTTCAAAGGCAGGAATAGAAACAACCCGACACTGGCTTTGTGCCTCCACAACCTCCCCTCCACTCCAGGCTCTTCCTGTTGTGAGTGTGAGTACTGCTGATCGCGCAAGTATGATTCAGAACAACAATACTTGCCACAGCAAGCTGAATAACCTACTGACCTTCCATTCTATTGTGATGCACAGGTTTCATTTTCTCCAAGCAAAAAGCAGCTTTCACTATGGGGAAAATAAGCCCTGCTTTTCATTTTGGGCAAGATTCAATACAATACATCAGGAGAAAGGTTGAGTGGAATGGGAGTTTCATTCCTCCTCTTACAATCTGGCAAAGGGGAAAGCTAGGCATTTTTGATTTGTGCATGTATGCACACCCACATCTTTAATTGTGCTACAGTTATTGTAAAGGTATGTGTTTTAACTTTCTGAGTTTCCTATCTGACAATTTGAGTAAAATTTCAGAAATGAATGAGTTTTAATAATAAATGCATTTATTTTATCAAGGAATAACGTTTAGCTTATCTGACCACACACTACCTCACTTAGAACATATGCCTTGTTCAAAAGGAATGTAGTATCCTTGCAATACTACCATGCAGTAAAAGCATTGTGCAATAGCAAAACCACACCTTCAATATAGATAATGATTTTAGATTCAGTAGTCTGGTGTCAGCTCCTACAGTATGTTCCTGAATGGAAATATTCTTTATTTATACACCCTTAAAATATAACAATGGTGAATGTAGGGTTTGTTGGTATCTGATATATGTTCAAGAACAGGCTTGAGTCACTTTATCAATATAGAATATAAGATGAGCAAACTCCATCCTCCCAAGGACCAGGTATCAGATGGAAGACTCACATGGGTTGCGGTGGGGGGCACAGAAAAGGAAAAGCAGACATTTTGATCACCTCTCGACCAAAGGAAGCTTCACACCACTTATGCTGAGTTAGCCAATGTCTGGGTGTGCTTATTTTTTGCTCATTTTGGTCCATGTCAAACAGCTCCAGGTTCCTTGGTGATGTGCCATTTTCAGATTTCTTGATAGTGCTTCCCTAGAACCTGTCTAGCTTCATGTAGACTGTTTATCAGCTAGGACTTGAAGACCAGGATTATTAATAAAGGAATAACTGGGTACTAGTCCAGTATGAGACAAAACTCTTTCAGCAATTTTGGTTAGGCAGAAGCCCAGAGACTGGTGAACTAATGAAAGAAATATTTAATAATGAGTCAACACCCCAAAATTAAATTGCATTCCCATGTCTAAATGTAAAGGAGACATATGCCAGTTGTACAACGTGGGGTGGGCGAGTGGGGCACATGCCCTGGAAACTACCTAAGGGGAGGAGTGTCAGAAGGATGCTGGGAGCGGGGGCGTGCCTCACCCAAAGGGTACAGCTTGCCTTTGCCTCTTCTGCCTTCCTGTCTGCTAACTACCTGCCTCTGTGACACACATTGCTAGTGCAGACAGTGCATGTCATAGAGCACAATGTGTTTTTGGAATCCTAATTTTGAAGAGCATCTGTAGAGTTCACTTCTACTAAGGAGTGGAGAACTGACCCTCATTTTGCTGCCAAATTTAGCAATTTTTGCCTTCTGGTTGTGAGCTTTGGTGGCAAAAATATGATAGTTTCTCCTTCCCCCCACTGAGCAGCAGCTAACTACATTAACCGTTTAGAGAACAACAGTCCCCAGTATGCCTTGCACTCCACCAGACTGCCTGATAAAAGGAATAGGTTGGGGGAAGGGTGAGAGAAGGCTGCCCAGGGTGCATCTTTTCCATGCTACACCTCTTACCCTGCCCAGGGAGAAAGGGCTGTGAGAAAGTTCTAATGTTCAAACTTATGAAAGGTTAACACTCCTTTCCCCCCATGAAGGATGTTCTTTTGTACAAGGATCCAAAGACTGAACAAAATGGGGAGATGGTGGAGGGAAAAGTGTGGGGAAACTCACCTATAGTAGCAGAAGGAGACACCTTACTATGTTACCAAGGAGCTAATTCTAACATGTAAAAAAAAATGTTAGTTTAGACAACAATTAAATTAACTTTTCAGTTAAAAATGAAAATTAATTTAATTTGGAAACTAAGATTTCTAATGGGACTTGAATTCTTGCAGTCATAATCTGCCTTGTGAATACAGGCTTCCTGCTGGGAAGTACAATGTTGTATCATTAAAATAGCAGCTACCACTGAGAAGAGTCTCATTTTATGAATGCAGCTCTTGAAACCATGTAAGGGGGAGAAATTCTGCTCATGGCTTGCACCTTCTAAATCAAAGGTAACTACTGATTCAATGAACGTGAGATGGAAGAATTCTCAAGAGAGCATTTACAAATGCACAGCCAACATTCTGATTTATCACTAGGTATTAACCTGGATGTTACACAGAACAAAACTGTAGTTGTTTCAAAATCTGTTTGGAAAATTCTTTATGAAGGGTGGATCATTATTTAGGAGATGCCTATCATATCATTGATTTTCGAGCAGAGCTGCCATCCTATGGTGTTTCTGTTTTCTGTACTATTTCATAATAATACCAATAAGTGGTACATATTTTTTTTTAAATCCCCCTAATGCCTTGTACTTAGTTTTACAAAACTTCTTCTTTTTGTATCCTTGTCATAAACTAGATGTTTTTTCCAGAATCATGCACAAGCAATGGCTCTTGTCATTGCTGTAGTGAGGTCCTCCTTCATACAGGTCTCACCAAGGAGTCAACAAACAAGTATGTCCTCCATAGTCTTTGCTTTGTTGTGCTTGCATATACTTGTGTCATTAGAGTAGCCCCATTTGATCTTGTTTTTTTTGATCTTCCAGTTTGTGGGTGCAGGCGATTCAGGCATTGCCATCCTGGCCAATCTAGATCCACCCCTCTTGGAAGGTCCTTCTGGGGTTCCAGGTCCATTTTGGAGTACCAGATTGCACATAATCTTTCTATCTATAGCCTGAGTAGCACCCTATCAGCTGTCGTATCCAACAGCACAACACTGGTCACAAAACCTGTTGTGTTTTATGCCATTTAGTTATGTCTTTGTGACCATAGAGTGGATGCCTGGGGTCTTTCATCTGCTGTTATTTTTCTTTTTGACTTGCTATCTTTCTTCTGATATCAGGCGGTGCAATGCCAGCCAATAAGTACAGGCTTTAGAGCTCTTATTATTTCATGACAGCTGCTATTTAGAACTGGGTCTATATTCCTGGCATAAACTGATCATTCCCATACTGGACATCCATACTCTGTAGTGGAGTAATACAGGGCAATATCAGTGGTTCATAATAGCTGGGTTCACTCCCTACTTTGAAGTGACCAACTCTTGAAGTATGCTGTTGCAGGTTCTGACTTTCCCTTTCATCTGTACATGTACTTTGAAGGTGAGAGTTTTGTCAAGCATAACCCCCAAGTACGCAGGGTACTTGTGATTAGTCAGTGGAATTTCATCCCAGATTATGTTTACTTTATACTTGGATTCTGTATGGTAGATGTGAAAAGCCGTGACCTGCACCTGAGTTTCGTTGGCATGAAAATGGGGTCTTACTGTAGTAATCTGAGAGGTTGCTCAGTGCATCTGTCATTCTGTTCTCAACTGTGATGAAGTTCTTCTCTTGCAATGTGATGCATAGAACATCAGCATATATGAAGCTCCTCATATTCCTCTGTATGTGTTGTTCATTGATAGATATGTTAAAAGGGATCAGTGCTAGCACACTACCTTGTGGGAAGCCATTCCATTGTCATCTCCAGCAGCTCTATTTCTTGCATGTTTCTACATAAAAAAAATCTATTCTCCAAAAGAGAGTGGAAGATCTGCACTAGGTAGTAGTCATGCGATATATTGTAGAGTGGTAGGCAGGTTTTTGTGGCTGACTGCGTCATAAGCCGCTGATAGGTCTATAAACACAGCACCTGTTATCATCCCTTTCTCAAATCTATCTCCTATATGCTGGATGATGTTCAGTATTTGGCCAGTAGAGGACTTCCCTGGTTTAAATCCAGCTTGTTCTGGTATTGGATTTTGTTCGATATGAAGTGGCAGACAACCGAGAATAAGGTGTTCATAAAGCTTATAAAGATGGCATAGAAGTGACCCTGTTTTCTGGTTCAGAGGTATCCTTCCCTGGCTTTAATAAAACTATTACATAGGCTTGTCACCATAAATTAGATATTCTAAGGGTTGATGAGCAAATGTCAAAAAGGCATAATACCCATAATTTTGTTGTGGGACCAAAGTGTTTGAGCTGCTCTGTGCACATGTCATGAAGTCCAGCTGTTTTGCCATTCTTCAAGTGACTTATTCTGGCATCAGATTCATCCACCGTGTATGGCATGATAAAATGATTTTCCTCCAGATCAGTTGGCCATTTAATCTGTATTTTAGGCTGTTTGTTCAAAGCTTTACCATTGAGCAGAAGTTGGTGAGGCACCTGCTTGGCTGTATTGTTGTGATATTGCTGCACTTTTTCTGGGTCGTTACTCAGCTTGTGAATGGTTAACCATGCTTTCCTGCTAGTGTGGGTCATATCTATTCCTTCAATCATTTTTTTTCCATTTCCCTTGTCTTTCTTCTTGAAGCTTGTAAGTTAGGGCTGTCCCTGCCACAATAGTGTCTTCTGAGAGAGAATCTCTTTGAAACTTTTGCCAGTATTTTTTTGTATTTGGCTGCTAGTTTGGGAGTAAGCCCTGGTATATACTCAGTTCTGCATCCTTGAGGTGTATACCTCTGGGAGATTTTATGCACTGCATTCATGATGAGGTCATAGTTGTTGAAGACTGATTCCATGTGTTTCACTTTTTTGTCAAGGTATTCAGAAAAGCCTGACCAGCCTGCTTTATTAAAATTTAAGCATCTATGTATTGGTAGAATATTTGGAGTTATGGCTGCTGTGACATTGATAGTGATTGGTCTGGGGTGTGTGTGGGGAATGGGTTCCAACACATCTTTTTTGTACATAACTTCTATAATTGCTATCAACATAGTTGAGGTCTGGAGTATAGTTTCATCTCCATTGGGAGGTAGTCAAAGATCCAAGTAGCTTTGAGTCACGGATCAGGGTTTGGTGGTATGCCTTGACCCACATGTCGACCAAGTTGCCATTCTCATTGTTTTCACTGTAACCCCATGTGATGCTGTGACTATTAAAATCACTGATGATCACACACGCTTTTTCGTGGTCTAGATTTCCTGGGCTCACAAAGGCAAACTGCTTCTCTGAAGGTTTATAAATTGATGTTATTGAGATGTTGTCCATATCAACGATCAAGGTTCCAATGTCATTTTGTTCTGTAATCGATCTTGTGTTCAGTGATGAGCTCTGGTTTTACAAAGATAGAACTCCATTGTTTCATATGCTGCCTTTCAATGGCTAAACTCATCCTGGGGATCAATAGCCTATTGCTGTTTGACCCTCTTTCTGTCTCCTGGAGAGAGAGCATATGATCATTGTAGTCAGTGCAAATCATGGAAAGAATGTCTTGCCTGACTCCTGTGAGACCCTCTGTGTTTACAGAAATAACTGTCAGTGCTGACCCTGAAAAAGACCCATAGTTTTGATGTTGCCCTGTGGGGTCAGGCCAATGCTCAGGATGTTAATATCATGCTGTTAGACAGGAAGGTGTGGTGTACAATTGCACATGCACACACTCAAAATGTCAATTAGGCACATACACACACAGTAGGTGCATACACTCACACACTACCAACTCAGGCGCACACACATATCCAAAATTACCAGCCTAGACACACACACACCTATCACCAATTCAAGCACCTATACACTATACACACTAAAAGTTAGACAAAAATCAATTGTCAATACCCACACACCCAATACACATACATGGATCACTAATGCGTGTATCACACACATGATGACATATATGTATATTCACCAGTTCACACACAAACCACCCACCAACACATACACACAGGTGAGTTCCTAACTTGGGTGGTTTGGGGTGTAAGTGTGTGCTTAGGGTACTTGGGATACCTAGGGTGCTTGGTGACTATGGGAGGGGGAATCAAGGGTCAAAGATGTCCAGAAGGAGGGGAAGGAGGGAGATGGGTGGGGGTTAAAATGAGACAGCGAAAGTGCCAGGAGTGAAAGTTGCTGGGGCCAGGATTAGAACTGGCAGACTAGAGGGGGGCTGGGGTTACTTAAGGCCAAGTGGCTCCAAGGTTACTCGAGGTCACTGGTGCAAGGGGAAAAGCCCGGTGGCAAGTAGGAGACAGCCAGCAAAGAAAGAGAGGGGCAAACAGCTGGGAGCTTGGGGCTGGAAACTGAGGCAGACAGCTGGGAGATCAGGGGGCAGATAAGTGGTGGCAAGGGGAAAAGAGTCGGGATTTCAAAATAACAGGTTTATTAAACAGATAACACACTACACAGCCCCATGAAGTTATTGGTTCCCACACACAAGCACTCACAATGGTAGCAGCAGAAAGAGACTCAGTGGAAGGGTTGGAGTTCAGGTAGGAAAGAGAAACAGAGTCCAAGTCCTTCATTGAAGAGAGAGTGGGGGTGATAGCTACCTATCCAGGCTGGAAGGGGGTCCTTGATGGCCAGTGGGGATCTTTGTCCAGCAGGTGTTGTCCGGGGGGTGGGGGAGGGGGAAGGTCGCTGGCAGGGTCTCTGGGTTGCTAGGCAGCATTTCATGGAGCAGGTCTGGTCCAAGTGAAGATGGCATCCCCAAGGAGTCAGTCTTCACTACCCCTTTTTATGGGGAAGACTACCTATGATCTCCTATGGGGAGGGCATCCAGGCAATGTTAGTACTGTTCCAGAGGGTTCCAGGTGTTCATACTGAGCATGTGCAGCCTTGGCACAATGGTAGGTTGCCTCATCTTCTGTTTCTTGAATGCTGAGGGTGGTTCCAAGGGCTGGGTCATTGGTCCAGGTATTGGTCTTGATAGTTCGGTCATTCAGAGGGAGCTATTTTTAGACCTACTGCCATTGTCTCTCAAGCACCTGCATTTATCCCCATTAATTCAGGAATCAAGTTACATAGGAGGGGTAGGTATGAGTCATAGGTTACAACATACTTACATGTCAGAGCATGGGGACAAGATGGAGACTTGACAAACAAAATGGAAACTTGACATGACTTTTGTTAAGTTACATATGTAGGCCTAAATTATATAGTATCAGTAAAACAGTAATATAGCACAGTAAAAATCAATATAAACATAATAATTATACAATATAAAGAAGGAGAAAAAACAAAACAAATACAACTTGCTAGGAAAATATTATGGTAAAGCTTATCCTGTGTCTTAGCTCACTTATACTTATCTATAGGAAATAGAGAGAGAGAGAGAGAGAGAGAAAGTCAGAAATGGTTGGGGCAGGGGAGGGAATGCATTTTAAAATTTAAAAAAAAGAAAAACTGGGGGTTTTGGTACAGTGACACAGCAGGTCAACCTGTTATGAGTTTGTGGTTTTGTTACGTCTCAGCTCTGTATTCTTGGGGAACCCTGGTACAGGATGCAGTCTGTCTGACTCACAAAGGACTCACCCCCCTCCCCTCCTCTACCTAAACGAAACTGATTAAGATGCAGTGAGAGACGCACCTAAGACCCTCACCAGATAAGGGTGACGAGTGAATCAACTGCCCTAGGTCTCATTTACATGAGAGATGGAAAACAGAAAGCCTGAAGCAGAGGCTGCAGTGAATTCTGGGACCAGAGAAGCAGGAGAGCGCTGCATGATGGGGAATCTGTGCTTCCAATGTTAATCAACCCATGTTCACACACACCCAGCTCAGCATTTATCAGACCAGTTCTAATCTGGATTTGCTAAGGACTTTTCCCCCCCAGACACACACACACAGCTCTAAGTTTAATAGGCATCTCGGGCCGTACATTCCCCGGTCCCACTATGGGAGGCCTATTTAAACTTGATTGACTAAAACTCGGTTGCCGGGTTAGGGAATGCTGAGGCAAGAGACCGAGTCAGAGGGGGTATGGGCAACATTTGAACAATGGTTAAGGGTTCATCACAGCATCCAGCCTGCTGGAGCCCTAATCCCAGGTGTTGTCATATCTTTCCCGAGACGACTGGTGGGAGTCCTCTCCACAAAAGGTTATGAGCACCCCAATAATTGTTTTAAGTCTGTTAAAAGACTATAGTAAGATCTGGAAAAGTCATGCTAAGCTGAGGCTTGTGCACAACAAGTAAAAATCCAAAATCCTGATGCTGCAAGCTATCTATTGTTCCTGAAGAAACCATGAGATATCCCATCAGTATATCTGCCACCCATAGGAATCTCAAGCTGGCTCCCAAGTATTTGGGTTACTCCCTAATCTTAAGTGTTTCCTGATTATCAATCAGTTTCCTGAGATGGTCCAAACCAGATAACCCCTTGTCAATAGAAAAGACAATGATTTACACTACTGAGGGTGCTTCGAAGCAGCTAAACTGAGGGTATAAAAATCTGTAAGTGTGTGTGCTGCTAGAGGGAGAAGAGGAAGAGGAAAAGGAAGGAAAAGAAGTAGAAGCAGGAGGAAAGAAGGAGAAGAAGAAAACCCCTGTGCTGACACCATCCCCTGTCGTTCTTGGGACGCTGGAAGAACAGATCATCTCTCTCTTCAAGGATTGTGCTACGGACTGTGCCTGTCAGCTTTGCAGCCTGAGTACCGTGGACTAGGTGAGATCCCAGCGTTCTCTGTCTTCTTTCTAGGCATAAACTTCTGAACCTGAACTGTATCAGTTAAGCTTGAGCTAAGTTTCCCCAAATACTTAGTGAAACCAGGGTAGTATTGTCATTGTTGGTGTTTGTTTTTCTTTTGCATGTCTATTACTACTAGTACTATTATATATTTCATATGCTTAGCAATAAATAACTTTTATAGTCAAACTGGTAGTAATTGGGTATATTTTTCCTTCTCTGCTTCTCTTTCCTCCCGTGCTCTGCAGCAACGCTTCTTTTACCTATGCTAAAGATCCCTGTGAAGCCCAAATTATTGTGGGGTCTGCTCATCAAGAGGCCAAAGATTGGGACGTGCTGAGTTTGAAACACATAAGGGGATCAGCTTGTACAGGCTGATTGACCCAGTTTGACTCAGACGTGCCCTTATGAACTGAATGCTGGCCCATGAGGGTGTCAGCTGGACACCCAGCCGGATTCAGAGGGATTCTGTTTACCTGTGTGCTTGTGTCTGACTGCATTTTATTGTTGCTCTTATGAACTGATTCTTGGCATATGAGGGTGTCAGCCTGTCCATGCTGATCAGCCCGGCCAGGTCAGGCGTGTCACGTTAATTTGTGTGTGTTTGTGTGTATGACTGATTTGGTGACTGGAGGAACCCAGTCCCATTGAGATTGAGTCCTGCAAGATAGCTCCATTGGGGGTGAGGGCTTGCAGAAGGGAGAAATACAGCTCCGTATAGTAACACAAGCAGCACATTGACAGAATTACCAAGACCCTAGAAACTATCCCTAATAAATGAGCACACCCCAAAGTAATGGGCAAATTTGGTAACAGTTTGTAGTATATACATGCTGAGACTGTTGATGACAGAATTTTAGCAGAATTCCCAGATTCATTGGAATCTGACAGGGGCTGCATTGTGAACATTTCTGCTATGCCCGTTAGGCAGTTGGAACTGATGATGCCATGTGTAATTCTGGTTCTAAATTAAGCAGGGTGTAGCTATGCATTTATTGTGTAATTACATGGTGTTTACTACCTAGTGGTTGTGTCTACAGAAGATGCTGACTGTGCAATAGCCCAATACTACTGTGTAGTAGCATCGCATAGCAAAAACCATGACATGATGCTACTATGTAGTAGTATTAGGCTACTGCCAGTCAGCATCTCATGTAGCCACACCCAGTAGGTTGTAAATACCATGTAATCACACTTTAAATCCATAGTAGGACTATGTGAAGCTTTGGTAGCTGATTCGATTTGGAGGAGATTCGATCCGATTCAGGGACCGAATCTCTGAATCTGAAATGAATTGGGAGACCAAGAAAAAGTTCTGAATAGATTTAAAACATCCAAATCAATTAGGAAAAGATTTGACCTATTTGGAGACTTGGCCATAGACTAAACAGGCAGATGGCAGCTGCCTCCAGCTGGTAAGTCTGTTGGGTTGGGGGAGGGAGGAGGAAAGGGGCATGGGGGAGGGAGGGATTGGGGCTGGGGCTGGGACTGGGACAAGCTGCCCAGTCAGTGCAGGGGGGTGTGTTACTTAAGGAGGGGGGTAGGGGAGCATGGGATGTGGGCACAGCAGCGCTGGGAGGCACAGCCCCTGATCCCAGCACTGCCATGCCTGTGTTTCCCTGTGGGGTCAGGCCAACTCTCAGGATCTCAATTTTGCACTGTTAGACAGGAGGGTGTGATACAATTGCACATATACAAACACACAAATCAATTAGGTGGATACACACACACACACACTATCAACTCAGGCACATACACATCCAAACTAGCCTAGGCACATACATATCTATCACCAATTCAAGCACATACACTATACACCCCAAAAGTTAGAACCAGATCACTAGTTCGTATATCATGCACACGATGTGTGGAGCCCTCTAGAACAAGGACCCCTTGTCCAGTAGGTGTTGTCCAGAGTGGGGTTGCCGGCAGGGCCTCTGAGTGGATAGGGGGGGGGGGATGGTGGTGGGATGGAGAGGGCGTCCCAAGGATTCAGTCTTCACTACCCCTTTTATGGGGCAGACTACCTCTGATCTCCTATGGGGAGGGCCTGTCCAGGCAATGTCAGTCCTGTTCTAGAGGGCTCCAGCAGCCTTGGCACAATGGTGAGTTGCCTCATCTTTTGTTTCTTGAATACTGAGGGTAGTTCCAAGGACTGGGTCGTTGGTTCATGTATTGGTGTTGATGGTTTGTCTTTCAGGAACCAAGTTACATAGGAGGGGTAGGTGTGAGTCATGGGTTACACAACTGGGCCTGGGAACAAGATGGAGACTTGACATGACTTATGCTAACTTACATATATAGGCCTAAATCATATAGTATCAGTAAAACAGTAATATAGAACAGTAAAAATCAATAT
>NW_005841843.1:3122394-3154991 GCF_000455745.1 Alligator sinensis
AGCCGGGGCAGGACGCAGGCACAGCTCACTCCACGCGGAAAGGGGCAAGTGGGAGCAGGGCATAGCCTCTGCTCCCAGAGCTGCTGCGCCCGCTTCCTGTGCCCCCCGTGCTGACTTGCAAGCGGCAGCAGGGCAGAGCCCCCACTCCCGTTGCTGATGCAGGTGCAGTAGCACTGGGTGTTGGGACTATGCCCTGCTGCTGCCTGCATTGCTCCCCACTCCCCCGCATTGGCTGGGCAAGCGGCAGCAGGGATTAGCCCCCACAGCTCCTCCAAATGGGCCAGAGGCAGACAGAACCAGGGGAGCCCAGCTCCCAGACAGCACACAGCACCCTGCTGAGCTGCTCTGCACCCTCATGATGCAGCAGTTGCCACATGGGTGCCAGGGGGCAATACCCACTGCCCTGTTCTGTGTGGGGGGGCTATGGCATGAGTGCCCAGAGGCCCCAATCACTGCTCCTGCAGCCTGTGACTGCAGAGCTTTAAAAAAAAAAACAACCCATACTCACCAGCTGCAGAAGTGGTGATCAGGGCTTCTGGGTGCTTGTGGCAGAGGTTCCACATGCAGTGGGGGGGAAGTGGGGATCGCCCCCCTCACCTGGCACCCATGCAGCAGCTGTCACATTGTGCGGGTGCAGTGTGTTTCAGCAAGGTGCTGCCCACTGTTTTGGAGCTGGGGCCGCTGAAGCAGTCAGCAGAGCACGGCATCGCTTGGCCCCAGCTCCCAGGTAATGTGAGGTGCCCTGCCAAGCTGTGCTGCACCTGTGCCATGGGGCAGCTGCTGTGTGGGTGCCAAGCAGGGGGGATGACCCCCACTGTTCCCCACTGCCCTGCACCCCTCTGCCACAAGTGCACAGAGGCCTCAATCGCTGCTTCTGCAGCCGGTGAGTGTGAAGCTTTTTTTTTTAAATTTTAAGTGCCAGGACTAGGCTGGGGCCTGTCAGGGGATGGGGCTGGGTAGGGCAGCCATGGGTATTTCTCCCATAGCTCCCCCAACCCGGGGAGGGCAGGCACAGCCAGAGGACCTGTGGGAGAGCCTTCAGCCGCCCGGCTGTGCCTGCCTCTCCTCAGCCAATCCAAATCATTGAATCTCTCTGAAGCAGCACTGAATCTTCTGAAGCTGATTTGGCTGAATTGCTTCAGGACAGTGATCTGAATTGAATTGCTGTCCTCCGAATCGGACGAATCTGGATCCAAATCGAATACTTCCTATTCGCACTGGCCTAATGGATAGCTACACCATGCCCAATTCATAACCAGAATTACATATCCGACTATCAGTTCCAAATGCCATAACGGCCATAGCAGAAGTGAAAAAAAGGCTTTTGTCAGCGCTACTGCACAGTGACTCAGGTTGTAATAAATGTTTAGTATTTATTTATATAAGTACTAAATAAATGCACAGTAACCTTTGCGTAGTAGTATCTCATGTAGATACAGCCACTAGCAGTGTTGCTGGGGCCTACTCTTTGGGGCCCTGTTCAGTCTCTCAAAGAGTAGAAGAACCCCTCTCCATGGTTCCTCATGTCCTAGGGAAGTGGTCCTCGCTCCTACCTTGGGTAAAGTCAAAAAGAGGTTGGATGAACACCTGTCTGGGGTCATGTGATCCCAGCATATGCTCCAACCAGTGGCGGGGGGTCAAACTAGATGATCTATTCAGGCCCCTTCTTACCCCTAACTACTATGAAACTATGAAATTACACAGAAGGTGGGAGTCTACCATCTAGAACTCCTTTTTCTGGTCCAGGCCATTCAGAGGCCCCTGAATGATGCCAGGCACATCATGTTTGGTCCATAGGATATGCATATAAATTACCCCCATTCCACTGGGAAAAACTAATGTGGTCTTAGGCAGTGATGGAGCCAAAATATGGACAAAAAAAAAAAAAGAAAGAAAAAAAAAATGAAATTATTGCCTAGAGAAACAAGAGCTGGTAGACCAGATGAGAATAATCTTTCTTAATAATGTTTCAGGGTTTTTCTGACTTCGTTAGTCCCCACTATTTTAGTTAGAGCTTTGAGCATGCGTCAGAAGACCACTTTTAATGCTGAAATTAATTCCAGTTTTTCATTGTGACTTTTATTAAACTGAAGCTAAGCAAGATGGCACTTTAGAACACCTATACATTTACATTGAAGCTTCTCTGATGCACTGTTATTACAATACATCAGAGAAGGCTTCAATTAATCCAGTCTTCTGGAATGTGGTAATTACCATGTTCCAGTTGACTCCAGCATCACATGTATCAGTGTCCCCGTGCTGAAAAATGTAGTTAAAGCACCCCCACCACCATTTTTCAGCATGTGGATGTTGATACAAGTGATGTCTGGGTGCTTTAATTACAGCAGCTTTTGGAGATACTTTTTTTAACCTCCCCGCCCCCCGCCCCCGCCCCAGCTCCCAGAGCTGTATAAGTACCCTCAGAGACTAACTAGTTCAGAGTTGGTTACCAGATGCGATGTAGGGGCTTGTTGATGAGAACCCTCATAGCTCTCTGAATGAGTTAGGGCCTCACTACATGTTGTTCTGTCAGCTGCTCAAATGTTAGTTCATGTTTGTGCTAGCTCAAGTTTAGAGCAGTCATATCTTAAGGCTAACTGTCCCCTACCTGTACAGCTGTGACTTGCCATTAGAAGGCTGGCAAGCAGGGTCCTAACTCAGAACAACAGCTGAATTGCCACTATAGGGCTGGAGAACCAGGACAGGCTTCTATCCCTGCTCTAGGTGCTTTACGTGTGTGAGAGTTGGGATGGTGGGGAGGGGGGAAGGAATATACAGCTGGAAGGTGGGGAATTAATGGAATGGGGGTGGGAAATAGGAGGTAGAAAGGAAATGGGGATGGAGAAGGGTGGTGAAATGAAAAATGTCAGCCACTGAAGGATAAAATAAGTAGTAGAAAAAAATATAAACAAGAAATAAAAAAGAAGTAAATTAAATAAGGTCTCATGTTTTAATACATTTGGATTTGGGATTGGGGTGTGAGGGGTGCTTGTCATGCTTCCCAGAGTAGCTGGGGGGTGGGAATGGTGAAGGAAGACATTTTTGGGGGAGCTACTATCCCTACCCTAGGAATGAACTCCGCCTCATGGAGACTTGATCTGGCTCCCTACCTTATTCATGTAGACCCCACTCCTGTGATATGGTGAACTGATCTGCACTCTGCAGGCAGTTTGCATGACAAACAGATTGCAAAGCATCTGGAAGATGGCTGCCGGGGGTGGGGGGCGGGGGCAGAAGGGAGAGTTAAGTTGGTCCCAGAACTGCCACCATGGGCAGTAGAGTTTAGGGCATGGCAAGTTTGTCCACACAGAACAAGAGGGTGGGAGTGAAGTCACTGCATCCTGGCATGCTGGAGGACTGCAACTTGGGTGGCTTATCTGTGGGGAGTGGCCAAACATTAATGGAACATGAGTTTGGTAATACAGATTGGAGATAAATCTACCTTGGAGTGGCATAGCTTTAAGCCACCTGTTTGTTCATCTTTCCCAAGCAAAGATGACTACATCCAGCTGGGGGGTGGAGAAAAGAGACAGGAAGCAGGAAAGAAAAAGGGAGGGATAAAAGGGAAAGGGAAAAAGAGAGGAAAAAGGAGAAAGAAGAAAGAGGAGGGTGGAGGCTAGGTCACGTGGGTATGCAGGTGACTTATAAACCCAATCTTTGCCCTGAACAATCGGCTGCAGCAGGGGCAGGAGAGCAATGAGGACTGGACATCAGAGGTCCTCATTTTCCTGGCCACACACTTCCTCACTGTCTCTGCCCTGCACCGCTGCTCGAAGGCCAGTGCTCCATTCTGGACCGATGACCTCCAGGATGGATGGTCATGAGCAGTTTGCTCCCATGAATCTGGGTTGATGCTGAAACTCTTTAGGGACATCTTCAGGGTGTCCTTGTACCACTTCTTTGGTGAGGCACGAAAGTGTACTCCATTTGACAGTTTGCTGTAGAAGATTTTCTTTGACAGGCGAGTATCAGGCATTCTTGAAAGGAGGCTGTCCCATCTTAGCTATGTCAGTTTCAGTATGGTGTGGATACTGGGGAGAACTGATCTTCTGAGCACCTCAGTGTCTGGAATCTTATCCTGCCACTTGATCTTTTCTTTCTTTCACTATTTTAGCTTCTTGGCATGATGCTGTATCTTTCACTATTTTAGCTTCTTGGCATGATGCTGGTAGACAGTCCAGGTTTTAGAGGCATAAAGGAGGATCAGGAGAATGATGGCTTTGTAAACCTTCAATTTCATTGAGATGCTGATGCCTCTTTGGTCCCAGACCAACTTACAGAATCTGCTGAAGGCCATGCTGGCTTTTGCTAGCCTTGTGTTGACTTTGTTGTCAATATGGACAGCGCGGGAGAGCATGCTGCCTAGATAGGCAAACTTGTTGACCATCAACAGTTGTTGGCTTTTAACTGAGGGGCCTTGAGGCCTATAAGCTGCCTCAAGTGTGCTTAAAACCAGTTTCAGGTATTAATGGGCATGTATACATGTGCTCTAGGGGGGGAGGGACTCTTATTAGAGTGGTTCTGAGATCCACTCTAATCAAAAACACATGACTCTGCAGGTCATTTAGTGTCCTGCATTTCAAAATGGCAGCGGGGGCGCTTTAACCAAACTTGTTCAAGGAGCTTTAGTTAAAGCACCCCCACTGCCGTTTTGTAACACAGGGATGCTGAATACACATGACACAGAGGCTGCTGGAGTATGCTAATTAGGATGCTCCAGCAGATTCGCAGCAGACTCGATTAACTGACTCCTCTCCAACACCTGCTAATTAGCATGTGTCAGAACAGAGCTCTGTCACGTGTATAGGTGCCTAATGCATGGACAGCCCAGGGGTTAAGAGCTCCAGGAGCCACCTAAAATTAGTGTGTAACAAAGTCCTTAGTCTCTAAGGTATCACCTTGACCTACCTTCTATCTAACATCAAATTAACACAGTGAACTACCTCTCAGATACTTTCTTAATAAAGGGAAAGAATACAATGAAACATAAGCACTTAATGGTGTTTACTTCAGACTCTATTCTTTCTTAAGGTTTCTTTGAAATGAGCCTTCAGCACAAATTATGCTTTAAAAGTGTGTCCAGTTCTGGTAGGAATATTTTCTGAAGACAAATCGAAGAATATTATTGCTAGAATTAGTAATGAGTCAGGTCTTGGGTTATCATAAATTACTAAAACAGATTATAGACAAGCACAGGAATTGTGTTTTTAGTGAGCCCTGTTTGGTATATCATGGATAAATTAAAGACATTATAAACATGCAGAGGAAAGTGATCTCAATTAAGTTCTATGACACTGAAAAGAACACTCAGTCACTTGTAAAAAGCCATTAAAGGAATGCTCTTGAAATGCATCTATTAACAAATATTAACAATTTAAAAATCAAATCGGATCGCATTATTTCTCTCTATTTACTGAAATAGTTTTATCCCTTGTTTAGCAGCAGAAACAGAGGTTCCCTGAGGTGTAAATAGGAGTCTTGGTGCCCTGGGCAGGGAACAAGGAAGGAGTGCCAGGGTGTTGGGAAGGCAGTGGAGCTGCTGAGCTCTTACCTCCTCACACAGCTGTTACTCTTGCTGTGGCATAAACTCCCTGACCACAGGACCTGGCATTAGTGCTGTGGGCTCCCCAGCAGCCACCATTCTGATACTCCTTCTAAAAATGGTGCCCAGGGCTGAAGTCTGATTTTCCCATTTCTAGATATGCTACTGAGAAGAATTTTTACTACCATAAATCATAATTGCATTTCCATGTTCCCTTAAAATATTATTTTAAAAATATATATAAAATTTCTTGGTAGTGATTCAGCAAATTCCATCTTGCCAATGATGCTGAAACCTCATTTGTGTCACTGGGTTGCACAAGTGGTGATAGACGATAAGGCTGCTGCTTCTTGGTACTTTGCTATGGTTTCTTTGTTCTTAGCTGTCTTGCTGCTGTTGCTTGCTAGTTAGCTAGATTGGCTTAAAGGTGTGATGAGAGGAGGTGAACATCCTGAGAATATAGGAGCAAAAAGGCACCTGCATGAAGATGCATCAGGTTTTAGGGACGCACAAATGTTTAAAACACACGTGAGAGTTTGTGTGTCAGGTCAGAGGCATTTATACTCATCTGTTTCCATAGACTCAGTGAAGCTGGAACACTTCTGGTGCTTGGCTTGGTTCAAATATCAGTCAATGTCACCTTTCACTGGTTCAGCACTTTCCTGAGATAGAGTTGGCAATAACTTCAGCTCATGAATATGCAAATAGCTTAAGTAGAAGAATTATAAATTTCTGTAACTTTCTGGTTATGTAGCTTTTGTTTTTGCAGCTGGAAATTCTGATGACATCATTAAACTTTAGAAGTTTAACAGTCTTTTATTTGGTTTATTTAATGAAATATTCCTTCATTAACCTCCCTAGGGGTTCACTGAAATTGAAATTCTGTTTCAATTGAGTCCAAGCACCGATGATTTCCAAATAAAAGTTTTCTGGTTTCAACACTGTCTTTTTTTTTCAAAAACAACAAAATGCTTCTGAAAGAGGGTCTAAGTAAAGTAGTCATAAGGAGGGTATTCTTTTTCTTTTCTATCAGTCTTAGAGCAGTGGTTCTCATCATTTCAAGTTTGGTAAGAAGTATTGCTCCAATTATTATAGTTATTTTAATAGACAAAATATTTTTATATGAATAGCCAGTAATAATATTGAAGGTCCTTATTATATGTGTACATATTTTTATTAATTATATAGCAGTAGTATGAGCCAGTTCTTTCTTTGAAGCGATTGCATTTCAATATTTTGCACTTAAATTATTTTTAGTAAATGCAGCTGACAAAAGGAGCTTGAGAGTTTTAGGGATTCTTTTAGCATTAACAGGAAGGTCATAAACAATTCATATTTTCTGTAAAACATTTTCCAGACATAATGTTCCTGTAGAAATTGAAAGAAGGAAGACACTAGAATGTGTAGATGTGTGAGAGTATTTCTAGAATTCTTCTTGTGAATTTAATTTTTTTTTCTTTTTTTTCCTTTTTCTTTTTTAAGAGGAGGAGTGGTAAAGAGGCTCACCTTTATGATTTACTTTGTAGCTGTAACACTTCACTCCCCTCTAAAATATCCTAAATAAAGAACATTCTTAATTTTTTCACGCAAGGTTTCACTCTAAAACATAAATATTTTACAGAGTTTATTTTCTTTAGATTAAGGCCATGTCTATATGCCAAGCATATATTTTCTGCCAGGGTGGGTGCCCTGTTCTTAGGAAAGAATCTTTTGGTTGTTGACCTGTTGACCAAATGACTGTTAAATTTATAACCTACCAATGGTAGTGCATTTACAGCTTACATTGAAAGATTCTTTTCACATATTATATAAAAAGAGCTAATTACATTTACTAACATTTATAAGGAACTTTAAATCTAAATGAAAATAACACAGAAAGTTATGTTATAAGCTCTGTCTCCCAGTGTAAGTAATAATACCTGAAAGCAATACACTTAATGTTATAGTTAAGGAGTTGTCATCCTTTTTTGACTCTTTTTCTGCCTGTCACTAGTTGACAGAAAACAGCTATTTTCTAGAAATTTCTTAAGGAGCTTCAGTGCGAAAGTTAATTCCTGGGGGCACATCTACACATGCATTAATGCACAGTAGTTATTGCACATTTAGATTAGTACCTGCAGAGATGACCTGAGCAGGGTGTGGGGCCCAGGTCAAATCAACCTGTGTGGGGCCCTGCCTCCAGATGTGAGGAAGCTGATGGCAGATTCAGGAGTGTGGGCGCCAAGTAGCCAGATATGAAGCTGGCGGCAGCGCAGAGTCACCACACTGCTCTGCCCAGCTCCTCAGGGCCCCCCAAAGCACTGGGCCCAGAACGGTCTCCCCAATTCACCCCCCTCAGGGATGGCCCTAAGTACCTGAAATGATAGGTACTAACTAAATTCACAGTAACCTGCACTACTGCAAAGTTGTACACTTCAGTTGATGTTTCTGTTCAGTAGACTATTTTTACTGTGCATTGGCACATTAGCATGGAGTTTGCCTGCCATGTTAATGCACAGTGGAATTAGTCTACTGTGCTTGAACCATCTCATGTAGATGTGCCCAGGGTAAATTAGCTTGCATTGAGCTCCAGGCTACCATTGCTAGACTGCTTCAGTATCTGAACATGTTCACTTGAGGTAGCACAGGTATCTCTGCACTACACTGGCACGTTCGGTATAGACATACCCTTGCTTGCATAAGTAGTACCACTCGAGTCAGAAGAGCTAATCGTGTTAGTAATGTAACTAATCCCTTAGGATTGGGGAATTGGGTAATATGTGACTAAGGCATCATTTTGTATCCTATATTTTAAATATATTAATTTTCTTATTTTTCAGAGCACTTGACTCCAATTAGTATTTCACATTTTAAGAGTGACATATATAGTCAAAACAAATTGTTTTTAGTTAGGATAGGCTGACTTGTGTTTAATTGTTGCTTGAAGAGGAATGCATGGAAATAAATTTTCCATCCCAAAACAAGAGCTCACAGAACTAGTATCTTCCTGTGGGATTTGCCACACTGAATTTTAAATATTGCACTATGATCGAGATGGCCTATTTCCCCCAGTTATTGAGTAATCGTTGTGTTTCAGATTCCTATCAAAGGAAAGAGATTCCTGTACCTCATAAAGATGGTCATCTAAGATGTCACTGGCACTTGAGAATCAGAGGATACCCAGCAAAAGGTGAAGGTGTCCTGTGTACAGGTCATTCAGGCCCATTAGGGTAGTAGAATTACCCTTTGTTAAATTGCCCCTTTGGAGAATTTATGAATAACAGTAATATATTTTCGCTTAAACCATTCTTTGTTTTGTCAGAAAAAAAAAAAACTATATGGGATATAATTTAGGGAAATATCTTCTGAAGATAGAAGGGAAAACTTAATATTACATATGCTTCTGCCCTCTACATTTGGATTTGAAAATCTGACATGCCATAGAAACACATGTGCTCTATATCAGAATTATTCCTAATTTTTCTGCCCTGGTTGCTACAAAAATGTACTAGCTTCCACTTCTTCTGACAGCATACCCTGTACTACATACTGTATGCTTGTCCATAACATTTCTATTACAGTGAAGAAGCCTTTTGTGCAAGTTTCTGAAAGCAAATGGACCCAGACAATTGCCAGAAGCTTAAGCCTGAGTCATATACGTCTTTTTACATTTAAAGGACCCTAGATTTCAGTTTTACATTTATTGTGATCTCCCCTCAGAGCAGTTGAAGTAGTCCTTTCCTGGGTACTTATAATAGGTATTCTGAGTGGAGAGAAAGGGAAAAGGTCATTATTCAGGCAAATTTACCTTAAGATGAATGGATCAAAAGAAGCACTGTTGAGACATCACTCATTCAAGCCTGTGACAGACAGTATTTAAATATAAGATGACAGGAAAACCTGAACTGATTTCTGAGCCCTACCAGGTCCACTACTATGTGTTGCTATGTATGTACTAATTAACAGGGTGTTAGAAAAGTAAATAGGTCTAGTGATGATGGCAAGGCTCAGTAGGAAGAGCATATGTTGCCACTTGGGCCAAAATGGTAGAAAAATTAATTAAAGGTGTAGAGCCTATTTTTATCTTCTGAGTCAATGCTTTTTTGGCATAGAAATATATACATATCATGATATCATGCATGCATTTATTTTATTCATTCCTAAAGAACATTAAAATATATAGCCTAACAGTGACATAACACATTTGTGTAATATGCTTTAAAAACCTTCTCTAACAAAAGTATGAATTTATGCAACATCGTAAGATGCATTTGTTTTAAAAGGTAAGTAAGTAAACGTAATCAAGTCAACTGACACATAAATTGGGCTGTTCCTTTCCTGTAGAGATTTCAGATTTAGTCATCATAATACAGAACGGAAAAGATTAAAAAAAAAAGAGAAAGTAAATAGACGAAGGCAAATGAGGCTCCAGACCCAAGAAAGGAAGAATTGCATCATCTTAGTGTGCATACAGGCACTCAGAAAGCGAGGAGAAAAACTGATCTAAGTTGTATGGTTTAGACTGAGTGACCTAAATTTGAATTGATAGAGTAACGTGTAGGTGTTCACCATTGCAGGGAGAACACATGCAGGCAGACTGCACTGGAAATGACTTGCACCCTTGTACAGTCTTCCCAGCATGCCCTGTTGGCTCCCTGGGATGCCAGAGATAGTCAAACTGAGCCAGTCATCCAAGCCACCCCTAATTGGCTGGCTGCCAGGAGGAACTGCATTCCTAACCCTGCCCGCCCCCCCCTGCTGGCCTGGAAGCTCTCCCTAACAGTGTTTCCTTCCTCCTGCCCTGCCCAGGGACTTCTAGGAGAGACCCAGAGCAAATTCCCTCTTCTCAATTGAATGCACATCCATTTCTCTGCCCAAACCCCACCATGAAACTCTAAGCCCTACCACGTGCTCCTAGGACCATGGACCCAGGAGTAGTAGCAAAATCTTCTTGTCTTCCTGTTCAACTCTTGTTGGAGGATGTGGGACATTACATGTGCCTATCTAGAGATGGCTCAGCAGATGACCATGTTGGCAATTACCTACACGAGCACAACCAAGGAGCTGGGCATCCTGCACAGGTCCACTTACTGCACCCCTTGTAAGCTGGAAGTGACTCCTGACAGCTTCTGCTCTATCTCCAACCACTTTGGCATGGACAAGCCCATGACTGTTTCAGCCAGTCTGGGAGGTGTGCCTGGTCATCCAGAACATCCTGATTAACTGCTTCATCCAACTTGTGAACCCAGTACGATGACCTGATGCTGAAAGATCCCTTCTCAATCTCGGCAGCTATTGACATGTTGCCCATGATCACCTGCCCAGTCAAGGTTCCCCCTCCTGAACACCACTAGAGTACAGCTCTGCTGCATGCTTTCCTTGGTTTCCATGCTGTGTTCTTCTGGTAATAAGTTTGAGGGTGAGGATTGGGAGGGCAATGGGGGATGCACTGTCCAGGAAGAGAACAGAACCACTGCAGGGAGGTGGGGTTGCGCATTCTGTACAGTGACTGCTTGTGCTGTGAGACTCGGAGTCACTTCTCTCCCATGGACTTTCTGCTGGGATCAGGGGTGGGACTACTGAAGTGCCAGCTGCAAGGCCTCTCCAGATGCTCAACCTGGAAATGACCTTGAATCTTGGATCAAATAGGCTGCTCTTGCTATTCCCCCATGGAACTCTTACCTTCTCTTCAGTGCCCGTCTTAGGGAGGGAGGGAGATTGGCAGCGGGAACATCTATCTGGTCCCTGATGTAATGCAATTCAAGCAGTTCTGAGAACAGCGTATTTTCATATATGCCTGATCTGGATGTTTTATCTACCACCTGTCTCTGTGGCTTTGTGGGGTGAGGCAGGATAAGGTGGGGTATGGAACCCCGACACCTGTACCTGTTCCTTAAACTGTTCCTGCAGAGTTAAATAAACTCTTTTGATGTTTTTGTTGTGTCACATCTTGGGATGCAGGTTCTGATAGTTGCCTGCCTCCAGAATGAGTGGTGGGATGGGCCCTGAAATCAGGATCCCAGGGAGCAACCAGCACTGGGTTGCATGGGGGGGTGGAGGTGTGTGGTGGGGGCGGGTAGGGAAAGAGGTTGTGCTCCCACTTCTGTATTTAGGGATGTAGGGTGTTCTGCTTTTGTTCCAGCATTTAGGGTGGGGAGAAGAGTGGTCAGCTATTCTCAGCAGCAGAGGGTGGCATTGAGAGATAAGGAAGGTAATGTGACTAAGACAGGTGTGTAGCCCCACATGCTAATGGTGAGGTGCAAAATTCTCAAGGCTTCATCTGCAGTCAAGGAAAGGAGGGGAATGGGGCATGATCTGAACAGCAAATCAAGCAGTTAGCACTCTCAGCTCTGTGCTTTACACAGATGGGTCAGGGAGTAACACTACCCCACTGCCCTCAAACAGTGCTCTTGGGTGTCTTGCTTGTAAGTTCCCAGTTCTGTGCCAAGGGATGGGAACCAGAAAAGGGCAAGGTAGTCTCTCCCATGACATTTGGTGGCACTTATGGGGGCTCGGTGTCACAGGTGGGCAAAGGATCTGGCTGTGATGGTGTAGGTGAATGTGTGAGTGCAGGTCCTGGCATGTAGCTCTCCCTGTTACTGCAGCTGGGTGTGCCCCTCATCCAGAGTAACCACAGCTCCACTGCCCCCAGCCCAAACTTTCCAGGGGCTTCTAAAACATGACCCCAAGATAGCTGCCTACAGCCCCTCCTAATTCCTGAACTTGTGAGGGGCTTCTACTTGATGACCCTGAGATGGAAGGCCATGTTCCATCAGGTCCCAAACTTTCCAGGGACATCTGCATGTCTGCCCCAGGTTAGATGGTAGCTCTTCACAGGTGTTCACAACTTCTCCAGAGAGAAAATCTCCCATTCACATCTCAAGATAACAGGGCTCAGGTACCTGCTGACATTTGCCAAGGCCCAATATGACAGCAGCATATTCATAATAGTCCAGACCCGAAGTGTCAGCCCTGGCTTTGGCACACTGGGGGTGGGTCCATTCCAGTGGTCTGCTTCATAGGAGTGCTTGAATTTGGCTTTTCAAATGTGGGATTTGGGGTCTGTATCCAAGTTTTGGCTTTTCTGGTTCAGTGTCTAGGTGTTAGCATCCAAATCTGTGGGTCTGTGCCTGAGTCTTGAGGTTCTCTTCATCTCCGCGTTCAGGACTGCATGTAGGTTGTGGAGTACTTCAGGATAGCATCTTGGGGGTGTGGGGGCATGGACTAGGGTCACAGGTGTTTGGGAGC
Source organism: Alligator sinensis (assembly GCF_000455745.1). NCBI lineage: Eukaryota > Metazoa > Chordata > Crocodylia > Alligatoridae > Alligator > Alligator sinensis. The sequence goes on from NW_005841843.1 coordinate 3,135,164, forward strand.
CTGGATTGTGTATAAAGGCACAGATGCCTATGTCCCCCTGTGTCTATCTGTGGCCTGCAGCACAATGCAGGGCTAGGGAGAGGTGTTGAGCTTCCTCTGCCTTAAGACGCAGAGGGGGTATGCTGGGTGCTTGCCTGGAGTAGCTGTGTGCAGTCTGCGTTCCAGAGCATCTCCCTGCAGGGCAGGAGTGGGGGTGTTCCAAAGGACAGCGAGCTAACTTGAATTGATAAAGGAACTGTGCAAGTGTTTGTTAGATGTGTGTATCCCCTGTTGATCTATACATAGCTCTCATCAGACGAGGCCTAAGTGTAGGCTGCACACTGCATTTTTAGCCTGACTTAAGAGATGTGAATGTTTGCATGTCTACAAGTTTAGACCAAACTAAGTTCAATTAGATCAATATAAAAATGTAATGCCTGTGTGGATTGTAAACCAGAGACATAATAACAGCACTCAGGAGACCTGCATAATCAAAGAGAGTTTAACCAGTCACTTAATAAGGAGCCCTGAAATTACCAGTCTTTATTAAATACATTGTTAGTTTTGTTACTATAAATGTTATCCTAAAATTTAGATAGGTACATGGAAAGAAACAAGGCATAATAGAATTTCCATTGGTTTAATCAGACATTGGCATGATAACATTACAAGCAGAGGATGTAGTTTTGAATTTCTTACCCAGACAATACTGAATTATGACTGAAGACTTAGGTGTAGAATCATCCCAAGAAGGATGAGATTGCACTGCCCTATTTGTCGTCCCCTCCCTGCTCAGTGATTGAAAGCCTTCAGTGCTGGAATACATAAACTTAAGCAGACAGAAACATGCATCAGGCCAGAAAAATATGGTTACCAGACATGTGCCTCTTTTACTCTGTTGTGAACTTTGGCATGGTTATTTGTTCAGTGCCTTTCTTACTTCCTAATTCTGTTACTGAAGCATTTTTTATACGAGACTACTTTGTAGAGTCGTTTGATTGCTAATAGCATTGGCAGTATAGACTGAATTATAGCTACTCTTCAAAAGAACCAGTGACGACTTCTGTGTTTATATATGTACTCTGTAAAGGACTATCCTTTCCCCCTAATCCTGTCACAAAATTTCAATTCGGTATGTCTTACCAATGATTTGAAAGACAGACTGAATCATTGCTCATAAAGTTTGCAGATGACTCCAACATTCCGGGAATGGGTGGATAATGATAGGTACAGGTCTGCTTTATGCGTCAATCTTGATTGCTTCATTACGTGGGCTTATTTGAACAGCATGCATTTAACATAGCCAATTGCAAGGTCAGGCTTCTAGGAATAAATTATGTAGGTCACATTTCCAAGATGGAGGACTGTATCCTGAAATTCATTGACACTGAAGGTCAGACCATTATCACAACAGTCCCTATGACCGTAAAGTCTGTGAATCTATAAAATTTGATCCTTTATGTGCAGCCATATTAATTTAGTTGCAGAGTTTTTACTTGTTTTCCTTGGCCTGAACAATTGGGGATCAAAGGCAGTACTTTATCACGAAGGAAACTTGTATTTTGGAATTTTCCTTACCTTCAGTTGTGGTAGAGGTATTTTTTTGTTCTTCAGAATCTGTTGAAAACATGTTGCCAGGTGCCAGGAAAAGGTCACTGTGCTACGGAGAGAATCAGTTTTACTTTATGATTATTATTTATTTGTAGTAGTTTCTAGGAAGCCTCTATTGTACGAAGCATTGTCCAAATACATGGTAAGAGACGATCACTACACAAAGAACATGGGGTTTAAATAGACAACACACAAAAAGACACATAGGAGTGCAGAGGAAATATCAGCAATGAAACACTGAAGCGAAATGACTTACCAGAGGTCACATAGCAAGTTACCCATGCTCATGGACTCCCAGTCTAGCCTCCTGCTCACTGTATCAGAACAAAATTGTCAGAATGAAAATCTTGTTGCTTGCTGTTATCAGTCAGTGGTATATATTGTTTTTTTAGTATTATTCAAAACCACAGAGCCTGTTGTCTGTGTGAGTTCTCTGAGCGAAATCCTGATTCTTCGTTACAGGAATAAAAAGCATACTGAGATATGCAGCAACCGGGCTACCAGAAGAATAGACTGTCAGGCAGTCTATGGGTCCTATTTTTCTTTCTCCTCTTAGTAGTAATCAAAGAGGTTACTCCAACATTATGACTGAAGTGAGCTCCACAGGGCAGTCTGTAGCGTGGAGAGAGGACTGGAAATGACACTGGCTAATAAGAGCCCCTCAGTAAATGTTGCTTGTTTGGTATGGGATGCTTTATTTTGTAGACCTGTGCTCTATTTAAGATTAGGATTTGGCAGACTGGGATGCCAATCAAATCTTTAACTGAGTCCCAAATGTGACTGAGCAAGGAAGCACTCTTCTTTCATTCTAAAACAATACATTTAGAATTCATGCATTCCCTGTCCTACATAAAGCTTTGAGAGTAAAAAGTCTGATTTCTCCCCACAGGAAGAATAGGTAGAGCTGGGTGGTCACAGAACTCTTCACCATGGTCACTCACCCCCACTCAGGATTTGGCCTTTGATCATGTATCAAGCCAGCAGCAGTGATATGTCCAGATTTGCCCTGGCACTTTTCAGGGTCAGGATTTTCTTTGCAATTGGTAATTGAGTATTTCTTCATGGGAAATCTTATAGATTTTCCATAGAGAGTTATGACACCCTTCTATAGAATTTTAAAGCCAATTTATAGATTGCTATAGCTGGAATAAAATTTTCTATTTAAATCTTTAGCGTGGTAAAACTTCTAAAGACATTTATTTTCAGAAGTACTGAGCACCAGTATCAGTAACCAGAGCCACTGAAAATGATAAATGGACAGTGCCTCTGCAAATCAAGCCATATTTCTTTAGAGGAATAATTAAATTGTACTGAACATTCAGTTCAATGGAAATTTTAATGAGGAGGAATCTACTAGCAGATATCCATTGAAAGCAATTTGAGACAGGACCCATCCTTCTGTTTTGCTTTTGCACAGCACCTAGCACAGTGGTGTCATGATCCATGACTGGGGCTTTGTGGAATTGTCTCAGTGCAAAAATAACAAATAGTAATTCAAAATAAAATATGCAAATTTATGGGAGATACACATACTATATGTCGGGGGGGGGGGGGGGTTGATACACAAGTCCACAACAGTTTGCTGTTCAAATAGCAATTATTTATTCTTACCCAAATACAATTGGAGGTACAGCATAACTTGTAGGACACAGCTAATAATGGCTACAGTTTTTCATGACACCTCTTTGGTATGCTTCTGAATGACCTTGTCAAAGTTAAAAGCTCATAAAATTCCTATTTACTTTTTTATGGCATTATGATTCTGCATAACAGTGCTTAAAACAAAAACACAGTATAATTATACTGTCGATCAAGCAGCTAAAAAAGGCATTTTCCACCAGCTTTGCACCTAGCAAACTGTAAATAATTTATAAAACTAGAAGTCATGACTAAGTGGAGGCGTTTTGGGGCTAGTTAAGCACTTGTCACAGCTCTGTGGTTTAAGCGACCCCACGCACAAGGCACTGGTTGTTTACTTTTATCCTGTGAGTGTAAAAATGGTTGTTTGTTCTTGTCGTATTGCCATGCATGTGCCTAATAAAAATATCAAGCTGTCAATAGAACTCTGAACAGGTGTACAATGAATGTAGTAATGATGTTTTATTCATTTGAATTTCCAGCCCATTTAACTTCATCCAACAAACAACAAAAATATTTTCTTCATTACCTCCAATTAATGTAAATGTCAAATGTGTTGAATATATTATTGCATAGATAAAGCAGTATGTTGATTGATTTGTGGAATATTTTGCATCAAAGTGACAATTTTTTAAAAGTATAATCCATATCCCATGTTGTTACTGTATTATTGGGATGTATGTTATACATCTCCATTTGATCTGTTTCTGACTCTGGTAAATAAGTTCCTTAAAGTTTCTGAGTTTAGCATTGTTGAGGACTTTTAACATTTTAATAATTGATTTTTATTAATTTTTAAACAAGAGGATTTATCAACTGTATACAGTCTGTTCCGATGTTATATGCATTGCATGATAATTTTGTCACCTCAGCACTTTAAGTTGCTTTAACAGAGATGCTCAAACATTGGAGGGTTGTAAAATGTTTTTAATATATAGAAAAAAATACACCTATAATTTCATGTAGGAGGTAGGTCAGGTGCCTATCTGAAAAGATTCTGGAGAGCTATTCCTAACTGCCATTAATTTCTTAAATCCTATAGGCCTGACTTGCCAAATTTAAAATATATTTAAATAATTCTAACAGTCTTGTTACACATTAATATTAGGTAGCTCCTGGAGCTCTTAACCTCTGGACTGGGCATGCATTAACACTTGAAATTCGTTTTAAACACACTTTAGGCAGCTTAAAGTTACACCGCTCCAGGACAGGTTTATCTCTGATCTGTGTTACCAGCTTGTATTCCATTTAATGTATGGCCACTCTCCACAGATAAGCCATCCAATTTGCAGTCCTCCAGTATTCCAGGAAGCAGTGCCCCCTCCTCCACCCTCCTGTTCTGTCTGGACAAACTTTTTGCCCCTGAATTCTACTGCCTGGGAGGGGCGGGGCGGGATTCTGGCACCAAAACAACTCCCTTTCTTGTCCCCATGGGTGTGACCTTCTCATTGCCAGGGGTGCAACCCTGTGCCAATGGCCTACAGAGCATTTGCTGGCTAGCCAGGTCACAGGTCATAGAAGGGTTTGGGAGGAGGGCCTGGGGATATGGCGGGGAACAAGATAGGGGGCCAGATAAGTTCCCCATGAGCTGGGGTTTCCTTCCAAGGGTAGAAGCAGTAGCTCCCCCAAAAGTGCCCTCCCACACTACTCCCAGTTCTCAGTGACCCTGGGAAGCACAACCAGAACCCCACTCACCCCAATCTGAAATCCCAATTTATTAACGCATGAGACCTTTAATTTACTTCCTTTTTCTTTCTTTTTACATTTTTAAACTTCTTTTAATGTTATCCTTCAGTGGCTCACTTCTTTATTTGACCACCCTTCCCCTACCCCCATTTCCTTTCCACCTCCCATTTCATTACCCACCCCCATCCCATTAACTCTCCTTTCCCAGTTTCACATTCCTGACCTCCTAAACCGCTCTCCAACACCCCCACCTACAGCAGGGATAGGGGCCTGTCCTGGCTCACCAGCCTTGTAGTGGTAACTCACAGATATAGCTCTTAGTCTGGCCTCTGCTTGCCACCCCTCTAGTGGCAAGTCATGCCTGTGCAGATCTGGGATAGTCAGAGAAGATTTTTAGTCTTAAGATGTGATTCCACAAACTCAAGCTAGCAATAACACCTGTCAACATTTGAGCAACTAAAGTGCAGCATGTATTAAGGCACTAAGTTAAGTAGGGCCTTGTCGGGGATGAGTCTGTACTGCCACATACTGCACTTCCATGCTTGTCTGGATGTGGCCTAGGACAGCATGATTTTAACGTGCTCTCAAACAGTTATACCTGCAACTATAAAAGAGATGATTCAGTGAAATCTACTGAATACTTAGCAGTTCTGAAAATCTGACACTTATATAAGTGCCTACCTATGGATTTAGGAGCATAAAATATTAACAACAGATTTTGTTCCATTTCAGATTTAGGCCACCAGCCACAGAGAAAAAGCATCATAGAAGTGCATGTAAACTGATATAGTTGTCCATGTTTTTCCCCTAATGTGTGCTATCCCTAATGAAAATTGATTTTTAATCATTGCTATCTATTACTGTGTTTCTATGGAAGGAGTCTTAGTCCTCTGAATTATTTTTCTTTACATGTGAGCAAATATACAGTTTTATGGAGGTATGTGTTGCTGTTGCTACTTTTTTATTTTATTATTTTTAAGGCAAGGTTCTTTGTAGAGACTGGATATAGGATAGAAACAAGTGACAAGAGAATTTATGAATAGGGTGGCCACTAATATTAGGGTTGAGATTTATGGGGGAAAAGGGATTACCCTTCAAGCTTTTTATAACTATTTCTGTTCCAGACCTAGCATATGCATATAAATAAAATATGTTATTATATTTTAAGATACTCCAACCTATCTCTCCCACCACCAGCCAGCAAAGCAAAGACAACTGATGTTACAATAGGACAATGGTAATGGAAGTAATCATGTCTCATATGCCCAGGCAATAAATTAATGAGTTTCTGTTTCTTCGGGAAAGTTGCAGAGTTGTTAAAGGGGCTAGCATCTTAGCACTTGATCCCTTGCTAATATCCAGTAGTTCACTCCCAGTGATGTTTTCAACTTCTGTCAATGAGAGTTGACCCTCAGCACCCTCAACCTTGTTTGTGTAATCTTTACCATAAACTTCCACCTCATTGATCTTGGGCTCCATGCTTTGAAAAGAGATTTGGTATGCAACCACTGCCTACTGCTACAGACTGGAATTGTGCACCTTTTTTGCAGTAAAGAATTTGGAATGCCTAAGAGGAAAGAGAGAAGGAAGTTCTAAGGTCATTCCATAATCTGGTGTGTGACATACAATGTAAGAGATGCTGGGACACAATTGGTCCAGCTCCATAACAGATGGACAGAGCATCTGATTGGTGAAGGGATTAGAAAATAACTGAAGTTGGATGACAGAGCTCTTGGGTCTCCAGACGAGGAAGGGATACTTGAGGTTAGAGGAGGTTTTTAATGGGGAAAGCCAAGCAAGAAATAGTGAATAAAAAATTGAAGTACCAGCAGCTGCAAGTTGCACACAAATATAGAAGAAAAAGGACAGAGATTCATGGCTTCCCTCAATCTTGGAATCATCTTAGTATTGCTTAGAATGTCACAGAGAACATAAAAGGCTAATAGTACCCAATATATCCTGGAGAAGCAGCCCATCTCCCTGTCCCTGGCCATTGTAATTTCCTGCTGCCACACCTACATTCACTCATAGCAAATTTAAAATAAATTAATAAAGGATTTGTGACTAATTTGGTGTATCCAGTTATCTGTGTTGCATTATTAAAACTCAAGGAACCACAAGATAATCCAGCAAGGCCTCAGCTAGTAGGAAAGACCAACAGGGAGGGATTTGGAAAAAGAATTACAAATGGGAACACCTATTCATAAGAAGAGCATGCTTAAAGTTCCTGCTAGCTGAGGTCAGGGAGAGCTGTTTGGCACAGGAAAGCTTTAATGCTTCATGAACACACAGAAAAGTTAATCTCAGGCTGGTTAAAAATGTCTGGCTCATACTATTACAGAGGGAACATTATATAGTTTATGGATTTGTCAAATAAAATGGAGGAAAAATATTATAAAATCTGTTCTTGTCAAGCAGGCAAATGGATTTTTGGCAGAAATTTATTGTAAAAATACCAATAATGGTTGAACCTTACTGTGTAGGAATGTGCAAACAGAGGAAACAAAAGAACAGGTTGTAGGTGTGGAAAGATTAAGCAGCACATTGTATAATTTATGAACCCTTACAAATAATAGAGTATAATTCAATACTACCAGGCCTCATTATATGTGTAATACACAGGAAAGGTAATATACTCTAGTTGCAATCAATACATAGAGATTTTAAAACAATAGGGCAAAATTGGAGCTGATGTAAATTGAGGTCAGTAGATCTACATTGTTTACATGAACAGAAGATTTAGGTCAATGTATTAAACTGCATTCTGGTGTCTCCTCAAACCTCATATAATAGCAAATTAAAATATAGTTGTACTTTGCAGTTCTTATTTATTGTCCTTTATAATTTAAAGCCAAGAAGGAAGGATGAAAAAACATCTTTCTCCTTGATTCTTTGGTGTCGTGTTTTTCAGAGGAGTTTCACTTGAGTGATTTTAGTTTATTCCTGTTTTAGTCTGGACACCTAAGATATATATAAGTCCTAAAATCTCTACTAATAAGTCTAGTCAGTCACTACCATTACAGTCTTAATGAATGCTTTCAATGCTGGGAGATTGGGTGCATAAATACATGCAAGCCGTTTGCCCTGATACCCTTCCCTGTCATGAAATCTTGAGGTACTTTATTTGAATTCAAGTTATTTTGTGGCAGGAATGTGAAAATGCTGCCATTTCATGGTTGTTTTGAGTCGCTCTTTTTATGGTCTATCCCTTTTATCCATGCTGCTCTACGTCACTGTCTTGGCAGTGTGCGGGCCGGGCGCGAGCCGGGCCCTTTTTCGTGCTGCACGCGGGCTGTGGCCAGCAGCCCGGGCATGCGGGGTCGGAGAGAGGGGCGTGTCAAGCTAGAATTAGGCACAGACTCGTAGCGGTAGTTTTAAAGATTGTTTACTTACACCAGAGATGGTCGTGATGTAGGCTGGAAAACTTGCTTGAGTTGCGGTTACAGACAAAGACAACACGAACGGTCACGTGGAGTTTGCTAGGCTCCACGGAAACAGAGTTCCGGATGCTCTGGGTGAGCGCGCCACCAAAATCGGACTCATAGATACGTCTTATAATTTTTATCGCTCAAAGACGGGAAAAGGTGGGCGATGGATCAGGTCGCCAAACTCCTCTGAATCTCACACAGGGGTCTTTATTTCCCTGCCGTGTACCCAGAGTCCCCACGAGATGGATGTGGAGTCCTCTTCGGCTTGGGCGGAAACCGCTCAAGCCTCTTATACGGCTAACAAGCCAATCACTAGCCACCATGTGTGAATAATTTAGAACTAGCCAATAGCGGGGAACCAATTTGCATGCGGGTGGTGGGAACTCCTTTGCACCGTGCATTTCTCTTGCAACTTGAGCAATGCACCCTGCAAAAGAAGCTGCAAATAGGCGGGAAACTCGTCCCTGCACCGGAGCCTTCCTCCGCAGCAGAAAACTCCACCGTGCAATGAAGCTGTAATTTGGCGGGGATAATTCTGGTGCCGAAGCACACACAAAATCATACCTTTGGGTTATGACAAGCAGTTGTTCTGATTTGTATTGGGCAACCACTTCAGGAGACTTCAGTTCACATTTTCCCTGAAAAAGGAAGAAAAGCATTTTTAAATATCAGCTAAAACCTTACTTTATTCTTGACTTTTTTTTTCTTAATATGAACTTTAAATCTGTGTCTTGTCACATGATTCAATTTTAGGTTTTGATTTGTTATTGTTTTACTAGAATAAACTTAATGGACTTACCCATATTTAATTTTTTCCTGCCTGTCTCCAAATGCTCTCCTTATGTTTGTTTCTTGAAAGGGTCCCAGCAATCATGGATTTGTCCAAATAATTGGCACTAAACGGGAAAAATCAACATCAGATAAAAGAAATCACTTACCTGCCTATTCCATATACAAGTGATGAACATGCTGTATCAAATCCTATACTTTTAATCACCCAGAGTACTATAGTCTTTATTGTAGATGCTTAGGTATGCAAAAATCCTGCACGCTAATAATTTACTAATTACAGCTGTTCAAAAATGTACCCTGGAAAACAAGACTTCCTAACAAGATTTTAATGTATTCAAAGAACACTGTACATTATTAGAGCTCTTAAAGTATAAACAAATTCATTGAACAAGATGGCCTCTTTGTCCAAGTTTATTAAAGCATCCTTCTGTTTTAAGGGTTCATCCAGCATTCGTAGCATATCTACTCAGAAAGTGAAAACATCTTTCCTTGCACAAGCACATCCGTGTTTCATTATCTGTACTTCAAAACTATATGCATTGTATCAGCTGTCACACTCGAATCGATAAACACATGTGGAAGGTTTATTTTTATTTTACTGCAATTTTGTTGTAATCATGGACTATTTTATTAATGTTTCTATATGATTAACTATTGAATAAGGTCATCACTGAGGATTTACTCATAACATAACTGCAGTGTGTAGGTGAAAGGACCAGAAAGCTGATTCAACAAATACTGTCAAAGTTAAGATTATACTTTGCCATGTACAAAGTATTAGCATTCTACAAGAATGACAAAATGCAAAGTGTTAAATAAATATTGATTCTCCCAAATGGAAATAGCCAAAGAGTACTTGCCTACAATGAATATTTGATTGATCAATAAAGAACATTGTGGCTGTCTATTACATTTCATTTCTAAATAGTAATGGCAATAATGTGTAAGCCGTAAGTAAGTGCAATTATCTATCCAGTTATGTGGGGGTGAAAAGTAATGTTTAGGTACACAACACATTTGTATGGCTATTTCAACAGTGATTATTTGTCGCACTTTAAAACAAAGCAATATGGTATCTATGTAACCAGATATGATATAAATATCATTTCTAGACTTACATATTACTCTGTGCAGAAATAGTTAGGAGTTGTGAACTTCCCTGTCCTTCTACATATCAACATAGATATATTGTTGAAGTGGATTTAAAGTTGCAAAAATCAGAACACCATCTTAAAGATAATGTGCAAAGCTTGAAAGAATGAGTTTGTGCCCTGGGAAGTTATTAAAGAAGGGTTGCTAAGTTTTAGGGTCCCTTTCCCCCCTCCCCCCCCCCACACTATACCTGAAAACTTCATTTCTTGTCTACCTTGGTACTAGTGGTTTATTGATGTCCTGTAAATCAAGAATCTGAAATCTAAGCCAGAGAACTAAAAGGATTTTTAGTCATACCATTTAAAATGTTGCTAACGCCTCTGCTAAAACCTCTTTAATGCCAGTGATTAGCCACTGTTTCAGAGAAAGGAACCAGATTCTCTGTTATGGCCAAATTAATTAATCTTTCCACATCCTGTCTTCTGGGATCAACAACAATATTTACTCTGAGATACTGTGCTCAAGATTTAAAATCTTCACAGGTAAAGTTGTGCGAGCTTGCAATAAGCGTGACGTGAGACCTACAAACCTAATGCCGGACTTGTCATAATGATACCTTTATGATTCTAAAATTAAGAGTAACATTGAGACATTCTTTAAAAATCATAAAAAGGCAAAGGAAAAACAATTTTTGATGTTGTTCCCTAGTAAAAAACATATATATTACACATACATTGTGCATATTTTTCTCTCTTTATAAAACTAGCTATAAAACTTAAACTTTGAAAAGTAATAAAATGTGACAAAATAGTAATGACTAAGGAGATTTTTAGCATTAAATGCAGTGATAAATTACAAGAGCTTCCATGATAGTATTGTGTGTGTATAACTTTTTTCATATGAATTACAGAACAATATTTAGGTCAATCTCTTTTCAAGGCTTTTGGGAAGCCTATAAATGAAGAGTTAATTGAACAACAACAAAATACATATCAAGACAGTCCCCCAAACCCTCTTCTTAGTAATTGTTTCTTCTCTTAAGAGAATGTTATCTCTCTCACAGATGGTCAGAGTGATGTATTGTGGGAAATCAACCACACTTGGCTTTTTTCCTGGTCTCTCTGCTTAGTAACTGCAGCATTTAACCCCAGAAGTATTATTTAACTCTGCTCTAGATACCCTTTTAATCAACAACAGTAGGCTTCACAGTTGGAAAGCTCTCTTTAAGGTCCCAAAACACAATTTTATTTTATTTTTGTTAGTATTTTGGACATTTAGAAACAAAATCTGCCAGAAATAAAGTTTCCTTACTTTCAATTGACTTGAAGAATGAATCATGAAAAATAGCCCACACCAGGATATAAATAATTCCATAGTGCAAATGATATACCAAGAAAGTAAGATTTTTGCAATCATAATCCCTCCAGTGAGGATGGGGTTGGAACAATATAAGATATACTCTGACATGCTATTAGACAAGATGGTATAGCCAATGGATAAGGTGCTCCCTTGGGGTTTGGGAGACCTGGGTTTAAGTTAAATATCTGCCCTGTCACAACCTTCCTGTGTAAATTTGGGCAGTTTGCTTACTCTCTCTCTCTGTGCTATAGTTTCCTGTTCTTTTAATAGCATTTTCCACTCCCCTTGGAGATAAACAGATTATGGGGTGCTCTGATACTCTGGTAATAATACTTTATAGGGGTCCCTTAATAAATTTAGGGAGATATCAACCGTAGCTGTAGAGGATGGGAAAGTTATCTTTATCTCGACTCATTGGTGATTTTTTCCTCCATGTTTTCACTAAAGTGTTCCTCTTTAATCAGAAGCACCACACACTATCTGCAGAAGGGGAAATAAAAGACATCCATCTCACCTCCATAGTAAATTGTGGATTAGGAAGGATAAATGGACTGAATTCTAGCTTATACTTTTCACTTACTCTTCAATATCTTTGCAACTAGAGATAGCTCACTTGCACTATTAATGTTTTTACCTCATCATTAAAATTGTTGATATAATTTCAAGAATCGTAATATTATTCATTGACTGTGACTGACTTCTTGATTACCCTTTCCTAAGGGAGAAAATTGCATAACTGTGGAGTAGACGAATCTTATTATAACATTTTTCATAATAAAATTGAATTGTACAGAGTACAATGGAGGTTCTTTAGATCCTTCATAGTCTTGGCTTCTGGTGTTACTGCCGCATCATCAGGAACAATAACTATGTTGAACCAGTTCTTAACCTGGTCATTTTTATAGGTTCTGAATTTAATTTATTGTTATCAGTTTCCTTGAGTACCAACCATTATTCCATTCATCCAAATATATCAGTCAGTATCTCTTAGTCTTCAGGTACTATGTACAGATACTGTGGCAATGGGTTTCACTACAAAAACCTCCAACAACCAGTATTTTTAATCTAAAATCCAAAGCAAGCACGTCCCTCTATGGAGTAAAAAGCACAGAGCTGGAAAAATAACACTGAAAAAAATCCATATGTGTTCATGATCATGAACATCTTGCTCACAGATATTAGCCCACGGACAAAGAGGCTAAATGTGTCAGTATAATTTTGCTGTGAATAACTAATTTTAAACAGAATTATTATTATGTATTGGAGAGTATAATTATAATATCATCAAGCATAAATTAAAAATACCAGACTAGAAAGATAGATACAGTGCATATAATGTGGCTTTCATGTACCAAGTAGGAGGATGCCAATAAGATGCCATAGTTGGAATTTGGCCCACTGAAAGTTGATACAAAAACTAGTCTTTGATCCTGAACTTTTAATAAGGGTGTTGCACATCTACATGTAAAATTAGTGTGGTACAGTAAACTCCGGCACAATTTGCACCAGAATTTATCTCAGGTGCAGCATTTACACCACCACAATATATTGAGCCAAGGTGGCATAGCTTTGGCTGGCAGGAGGCCTGGGGGGGGTCAGCCTCACAACCTAGGGCTGCTCCTGCCCAGCTCAACATGCTGCAGAGGGTCTGTCTGGCTGCCTGTTGGATAGTCCTGCAGTGTAGCACCCTTGTGCCTCAGCCAACACTGGTCACCATCTATTTGCGCATTGTGGCAGCGTAAATAACTCTGCTGTAGGATAGTACTTGTATCGGGCAGTGCTAACGTATGGTGGAGTTAATTAATTTACACCAGTCTAATATCTCAGCATGTGAAGATGGAGGTGCTTTACTGAGCGGCTAATTAGGCAACTGCAGTAAGTATCTGTGGCAGATGCTTTGGTTCTTGTCACTTTAAGGGCTGAGAGCAGATAGCAGAACAGATGGCAAGTGTGGGCCAGCACTGATGAGGTGGTCACATGACCAGAGGAGGACCAAGGGATTGGGGGAGAGGGCTGAGTGGCCTCATTTTAGCTCAGGCCCTCAGGGCTAAGCCATCAGTTGCTGCAAAACCAGGGAAAGAATACCACCCAGCTGGAGCTGCTTGAAACATCTTAGAAGTAAGGGCAGAAGCTTTGGGGATGGCAGGAGGCTCCTGGTCCTGGGTATGACTGAAAAACTGCACCTTGCTGGGGATGGATGGCCTGGTGGGACTGCCCATGGTGGGGTAGCTCCCCATAAATTCCAGATCAGTTGCCTCCCCAGTGAAATGGAAGGTAGCTAATGTGGTCCCCATCTTCAAAAAAGGGAAAAGGGAGGACCCGGGCAATTATAGGCCCGTCAGTCTTACCTCAATCCTGGGGAAGCTCTTTGAGAAGATCATCAAGGAGCACATTTGTGATGGGCCGGCATCCGAGATGATGCTCAGGGGCAATCAGCATGGATTTATTAGGGGGAGATCATGTCAGACCAACCTGATTGCCTTTTATGATCAGGTCACAAAGGCCATGGATGCAGGTGTCGCGGTGGATGTAGTCTTTCTGGACTTCAGCAAGGCCTTTGACACCGTCTCTCACCCCATCCTAATTAATAAACTAGGCGACTGTGGCATAGACGCCTACACGGTCAGATGGATTGCAGATTGGCTGAAGGGTCGCACTCAGAGGGTGGTGGTGGATGGATCATATTCGACTTGGGGGGAGGTGGGTAGTGGAGTCCCCCAGGGCTCGGTCCTGGGCCCTGCGCTGTTCAATGTCTTCATCAGCGATCTTGATGTTGGGGTGGAGAGCAACCTGTTTAAATTCGCTGATGACACCAAAATTTGGGGGGAGGTGAGCACGCTAGCAGGGAGAGAGAGATTGCAGAAGGATCTGGATAGGTTACAGGGGTGGGCAGACAGGAACAGGATGCGTTTCAATACGGACAAGTGCAGGGTGCTGCACTTGGGTAGTAGGAACCAGCAGCACACTTATAAGATGGGGAGCTCCCTACTTGAGAGCACGGAGGCGGAAAGGGATCTTGGTGTCATTATTGACTCCAAGATGAACATGGGCCGACAATGCGAGGTCATGGTTGGCAGGGCTAACCGGACCTTGTCGTGCATCCACAGGTGCATCTCGAGTAGAGCCAGGGAGGTGATCCTCCCCCTCTATGCGACGCTGGTCAGGCCGCAGCTGGAGTATTGTGTCCAGTTCTGTGCGCCCCATTTCAGGAGGGATGTGGACAACATGGAGAGGGTCCAGAGGAGGGCCACCCGCATGATCCGGGGACAACAGGGCAGACCCTACAGTGAGAGACTGCGGGACCTGAACCTATTCAGCCTCCACAAGAGAAGGCTGAGGGGGGACCTGGTGACCGTCTATAAACTCACTAGGGGGAACCAGAAGGGTTTGGGGGAGACGCTGTTTCCCCTAGCCCCCGCTGGCATAACAAGGAGTAATGGGCACAAGTTGATGGAGAGGAGGTACAGATTGGACATCCGAAAAAACTACTTCACAGTTAGGGCGGCTAGGAGCTGGAACCAACTTCCAAGGGAGGTGGTGCTGGCCCCTACCCTGGGGATCTTTAAGAAGAGGCTGGATACTTACCTGGCTGGACTCATTTGAGTCCCGTTTTTGTTTTTAGGGTGAGTTTTTTTGGGTTTTTTTTGGGTTGTTCTCCCGCCCTGGCAGGGGGTCGGGCTAGAAGATCTATTAGGTCCCTTCCGACCCTGAAACTATGAAACTATGAAACTATGAAATGTGGGTAGGGGCTCCTTATAACCCCAAACTCCACATCCTGGTGGGTAACCCAGAATAGGGACAGGCAGAGGGTCCAGGGATTGTTATTAGAGGCCTGAAACCAAAGGAGCATAAGGCCTATGTTTGGAGGGGCCCAAGAAGGTGGACCTGTTTGAGAGGGAGTGGGCTAGGTGTTCAGAAACCTGACCAGAGGGACCCTTGACTGGTCAATGCTGGGGGCAGGACCAGAAGGGTCAAAAGGGCGAGAATGCCTACTGCAAGGGATGCTCAGAGTCAGGGGGTCTGGGGTTCTGACTGGCCTAGAGGCATGACCAGGGCCTGTGTGGCCAAAGGTCCCAAAGAGGGGGCTACTGCTGAGCAGGAGGAGGGTTCAGGGAGCTTGGCAGCCCAGAATGAGGGCAGAGTAGACTGCCTAATTAGGAGGGATCTAGTTGGAGTCCAGACTAGAATGTTATGGTGTCCAATGTGGGGCTGGAGCCATTAAGAACTTATGATGTCATCTGAGAGGCATGGGACATGGTATAGGGGAGGTCAAAGCCGTGTACAATACCCTGGGCATTGGAGCACTACATAGGCAGCCTCCTGCATTTTAACACCAGTTATTTATACAAAAAGTTGTGGCAGGTGAGACAGGGCAGACTGCCCTAGACAGGTGGGAAGGCCGACGTTGAGACCCAACCCTGAGATGGCCCCCTGTCACAGCATCTCATGTAGAAGCTGCTTCCCCCCTCTCTCCCCTGCCCCCGCCCCCCGTCATTATCATTAAATACTATTTGTGGATCTCAGTGGCTTTCTAGTCACATTGCCACTTACTGTTCTCAAGCAGTTTCTCTACCATGATGTGTTCATCAGCTAACACTTGTGGCATATAACCACTCAAGCAAGTTTTACTCTCCAACTAATTCTGGCCTTTTTTACATCATCCACACCTTTTTAACAACACCCTCCACTCTTATCTTATTGCTTTCAATGAGTTCTTAAGTAGTTGCTTGTTGGTTTTGGTTTACATCTTTCTTTCTAAGTCTTCTTCAAATTATATTTGCTTTCTTTTATTTCCCATAGTTATTTGCCTAAATCAGTTTATCCATTGGTTCCTATACATGCTTTTCATCTCTAGTTAGCTTTGCTGATTTCAGTCATGTTTTGATTTCTCTGATACATATGAGAGGAAATTTATTTGGTACGTGTTGACAATAAGGAACTAAACCAAATGGTACATCCATTTTAGCTATGTTGACATATCAGCAAAAATACAACTTTTTGAATGACTATAGGAAATATTGGTTTCACTGCTTTTTAGAAGAAACTTCTGTGCATTTATAAATGTTTTGCATTTTGCAGTTTTCCCGATGTTGCTCTGTGCCTTAAAGGCAATTTAGTTTTTTCTCCCACTACTCCTGTGGAGATGGCTCCCTTCCTTTCTGTTTCTGGGTGATCTGGGACTCCATGATGAAGGCTGCTTTGTTTTTGGCTTATAGCCCAGTATCTCAGCAGTGACTCTTTGTAATGGAGTTGAATTTTTACTTTACCACCTACTTTTCTCTTTGCTTTCTCTTTCATATCCAAAGTAAAACTTTATTGGTGGGAGGAGGACAAGCAGAGAAACTGTTCCCTTTCATTGTGGAGGAATTTAATTTACTTTTATATTTTCTTATGTTTTACCTCTTTGGAGGTAGGATTCAGCCAATTCTAATACTATCATAATACAAGTCAGGTAGGAGCACAAAGACGAGAGGAACATACTTTATTTAAAAGTCTCTAAGAGTAGACATAGTTAAAAATGAAGGTTCTCTTTTACAGATTAGTTTTTTATTAAAATAGTGTTTCCTGAAAAGTTTTCAACATTTTAATGCTATTTAGAAAAAAATGATGGACTTATAACATTTTGAAAATAGCTTGTTGATTTTTTTTTCTTTTTTTACAAAAGAGCATCAACATTTTGAAAATTCACAGTATTGTAAAGAGCTATGTCTGGCAACAGCCTCAAGTATCAGTTTTATTGTTGGGTGTAATTAGATCTATGGTATTACATCTTTAAGTTAATATTTGAGAAGTCATAGAGATGAGGTGAGGTCCTGGATGACTGGAAAAGGGGAAAATAGACTTCATATCTTTAAGAAAGAAAAGAAGAAGGGCCCAGGGAGCTACAGACCAGTCAGCCTGGCATCTACAGCCAGAAAGATCATGGAGCAGGTCCTCCAGGAATCCACTGAAGAACCTAGAGGAGAACAAGGTGAACAGGAACCGTCAATATGGATTCACCAAGAACAAGTCATTCCCGACCAATTTGGTTTCCTTCTATGTTAAAGTTACAGGCTCTGTGGATGATATAAGGTCAGTGGACATGGTATATCTTGACTTTAGCAAGGCTTTTGACATTGTCTCACACAACGGTCTCATTACTACCCTCCTAGTGAGAGAGCTTTTCCTAATAGCTAACCTAAACTTCCTTTGCTACAACGTGAGACCATTGCTCCTTGTTCTGCCATCTGCCACCATTGAAAATGATCTAGCTAGATCCTTTTTGTAACCATCCCTCAGATAGTTGAAGGTTGTTATTAAATCCTTTCTCAGTCTTCACTTCTCCAGATTGGTTGGATCATAGTACTCAGTGGGCACATCTACATGTGCCATTAAGGAGGCAGCAATAAACTGTGGCGCTTATTGCTCTTCAGTTTATTGCTCCCACAAAACTCCCAGGCAAATGTCTGCATGCGTGCCCAGACCACTTTACATAAAGCCAGGTCATCCCCTGCCAGCCTGGGGCTGCTACGACTAGGCCCATGGTGCTGTGGAGGAGATGGCTGGGGCACAAAGGTGCTTCAGCATGGGGCTAGTTGGCAGGCATCCCCAGAACTGAAAAACCCTAATGCCCCAGCCAGAATGTCAGTATCTACACATGTGCTGTTGTGAATAATAGAAATCCACAGCAGGGTAGGACATGTATTAACAAGTCTTACCCTGCTGCAGAATTTATTAGTTTTATGCACCCTAATAGGGGTGCATGTGCATTACGTGTGTCTACCGAAGACACATTACTTGACATTAGAGTTAATTACTGTACAGTAAGCATCACCCTATACATGTGCAGACACTTACTGAAAGTAATTTGCTCTAATCTTGAGTAAATTTGCTGCCTGTAAATATGAGTAGCAAATTTACTCTTGATTATTTACTGTGCAGTAGCACGCATATAAATGCCTAACCAGGAGCAAATATGCTTCTGGTCAGCCAAGCAGCAAGGGGTGGAAGATTGCTTTCTGCCCCTGGAAGCTGCCTGCTGCTGGGGTGCGATCTGCCACTGGAGCCCAGGTGAGGACAATGTGCCCCTGGCCCAAGCTCTGTGGTCATGGGGTCTGGGCTGGGAGAGAAGGATCTCCCAGCCCAGGCTCCATGACTGCAGACCTTGGCCTGGGAGACAAGAATCTCCCAACCTGAGCCCCATGATTATGATTGTGGAACAGGAGCTGGGAGCTCCCTGGTTCCAGGGCAGGTAGACATTGTCCCTATCCAGGCTCCGGTGGTGAAGCCTGCATTGGCAGCAGGCAGCTCCTGGGGGCAGAAAGCAACGTCCAGGCCCCACCAGGTAACAGCTGTCTCCAGGCCCCCATGCTAACTTCCAGCCCCTGGCAACTGGTGTAGGGCTGGTGGAGGTGGGGCCAGATTGCTGCCATGAACAGCAAATCTGCTCCCAAGTCCCTGCATGTGTAGATGCATGCCCAGGTCAGTTTACTCCAGAGTAATTAAAACTGATCCTGCATTATTTGCACCTGTACTTGCTTAAGCAAGTACTAAATGACTGCGCAGTAAATGACATTACTGTGCAGTCCAGATGCTGCACGGGTCTTTTCCCATGCTACTGCACAGTAGCAATGAGCTACTGCGCAGTAGCTCATTGCTACCATACAGTAACATCAGCATCATGGTTTGTGCCTGCCAATGCTGTGTCACCATAGCTATGAGCTACAGTGATGTGTTTGGTGCATCCAGCTAATAGTAATCAATGGCTCAGTGTCTAGTTGGGAGGTGGTATCAAGTGAGGTTCTCCAGGCATCTGTCCTGGGCCCCATATTGCTTTATATCTTCATTAGTAATTTTGAGGACAGGGTTAAGTACATGCTTAGCAAATTCACAGATCGCCAAAAGTTGAGTGGAATAGTGGATGCTCCAGAGGGTAGGTCTGGGATCTACAATGATCTGGCTAGACTCGAAAAGTGGTCCACAGTGAGTCAAATGAGATTCACCAAGGACAAGTATAAAGTCCTGAACTTGGGATGGAATAACCTTATGTACAGATACAGACTGGGGAATGACTGGCTGGGCTTTACCACAAAGAAAGACCTGGGGGTTATGGTGGACCATAAGCTGAATATAAGCCAACAGTGTGCTCTTGTTGCAAAAAAGCCAAAAGCATCATGGGTTATATTAACAGGAATGTGACTTACAAATCAAAGGAACTGATTCTTCTGCTCTATTCAGCACTGGCAAGGCCTCAGCCGGAATAA